>NC_057794.1:533927850-533941870 GCF_018294505.1 Triticum aestivum
GACTTGCTCTTAATGTAATAATAACTACTACTCAATTGCCTTCCTTTCATCTGATACCATAAATTGAAACTACTACTCAATTGCCTTCCTTTCATCTGATACCATAAATTGAAACTTTATAGTAGTGTCTTGAATGGTGTCAGTGTGTTCTCTTCGTAACTACCGATGATAGTTAACTCTAGTGTCTTGAATCTTGTCCGTATGTTCTCTTGGTGACGACTGATGATGGTTAACTCCTACCAACGTTATTTGGCTTTGGTGTTTTACGCAATTGATACCTATATATGTATCATGTTTTGTTAATGAGTTTGAACTAATTAAAGCAAGCCCTGAGTTGATGATGGTTAACTCCTACCAACGTTATTTGTCTTTGGTGTTTTACGCAATTGATACTTCCTTCGTCCGAAAAAGCTTGTCCTTCAAATGAAAGTATCTAGCACCAAGTTAGTACTAGATACATTTGTTTAAGGAACAAGTTTGAGACAAGTTTTTTTGGATGGAGGGAGTACCTATATATGTATCATGTTTTGTTAATGAGTTTGAACTAATTAAAGCAAGCCCCGAGTTTTGATATTCTGCTTCATACTCCCTCCGTTTCTAAATATTTGTCTTCCTAGATATTTTAACAAGCGACTACATACGAAGCAAAATGCGTGAATCTACAATCTAAAATATGTCCATATACATCTGTATGTGGTAGTTCATAACACTAAGCTCCATAGTTTTAAAGAGCTCATATTTAATTGAGGTTTTTAATTGGAATTGAGTCACCTGATTCTAACCGGGTCAACAATTTCTCAAAGCTCTCTCATTTTTTTTTGTACTATACAATATGCTTCCTAATTTTGATAGCCTCACAATTAACTGAGGTCTTTAGATTAGAAATGGGTCACCCGATTTTGACCGGGTCAACAATTTCTCAAGGAACTCTTCCATTCATTTCTTTTAATTCACTATGTCCCATTATTTTGAAGCCCTTTCATTCGATTGGGGCATTCAATTTTGGATTATGTTTACAATTTTGATTGGTTCCATAAATTTTCAAATCAATCAGCACCTACAAAATATATTAATCCCTCGCATCCTCTCACCACCTAGAAAAAAGAAGCCTCTATAACGGTAAACTCCCTAGTTTTAAAGAGCCCATATTAAATTAAGGTCTCCAGTTGGAATTGGATCACCCGATTGACCGGATCAACAATTTCTCAAAGCTTCCTTATTCCATTCTTTTATACTAATTTTTAAGGCCTCACAATCAATAGAAGTCTCCAATTAGAATTGGGTCACCCAATTTTGACCAGATCAACTATTTCTCAAAGCTCTCTCATTTAATCTTTTTATACTATACATTATGCTTTCTAATTTTCATAGCCTCACAATTAACTGAGGTCTTCAGATTAGAATTGGGCGATCCGATTTTGACCGGGTCAACAATTTCTCAAGGAGCTTTTCCATTCAATTCCTTTAATTCACTATGTGCCATAACTTTGCAACCCTTTCATTCGATTGAGGTATTCAATTTTAGATTAGGTTTACCATTTTGATTGGTCCCATGAGTTTTCAAATCAATTAGCAGCAACCGACCTATAAAATAGCATTAATCCCTCGCATCCTCTCACCACCTAGAAAAAAGAAGCCACTAAGATCCCTAGTTTTAGAGACCCATATTCAATTGTGGTCTCCAATTAGAATTGGGTCACCCGATTTTGACTTGGTCAATAATTTCTCAAATTTTGAAACATAGTGAGTATTTAAGAAAAACACCAACGGCACACCAAAGCGCGCCCAACCCTTCTAGTTAAGATGAAAGAACATTAATCAGAGTCATGTACATTAGATAGAGTGGATCCCAATTTGTGAAGTACTCCTAGAGGCAGTAAGAGAAGAAAAGTTTTATAGATTTGCTTCACCAAAGATAAAAAATATCCTTGACATGTCGTATCGTTTAATGTGCGGGATAAGGGGAATAGGTGATTAAAAAAAGAGTTAAATGAGCCACCTTGCAGACTGTACAAGTTGAACAGAGTAAGTGTTCAAACCTTTTTGGGACAAAAATGTGTGTAACCTATGAGAAACGATAGCTTGGATGTATTCCACCAATATAGATGACGGTCCATTAATAGACTTAGTGAAGCATGAGATATCATGTAGAGTGAGGATTTTTAGCTTCTGGGCTCCATGAAATCCAAAAATTTCAAAAATTGAAAAGCCAACCTTTTAAGTCCCAAAATGGTTTTGAAAATACACATGACCATAGAGGTGCATACTACATGCGTCTAAACTTTCATGATAAATATGTCTTTATGCAATATATGTAAATGATATTTTGGGTAGCTCATGCCAAAATGTATTTCATGGTGAAACTTACAATCATATGTGTGTGTATTTGTTTTCATAATGTCTTAAAACTTAAAAATCAAGTTTTTTTATTTTAAAATATCCGGGCTCCATGCAGCCTAGGAGATGAAAGCAATTCCCACATCATGTAATGTTATTTTTTGGCGGTTTTACTGTTGTTTTAGCTTCAATGGTCTTTTGTATTCCCATTTTGGATGCAAAACCTTATAACTTTACAAACTAGATAGCTTTGTGCATTATCATTTGATGCACATGTTGGGTTTTTACCTCCTTTTAGGGAGAAGAATATTATAGCCCAGCTTTATAATAAAGCAACAACAAAAGACAATGAGTACACACAAGCAAGCACTTGGGTTATTGGTCAAAGAGAAATCAAGTATCTGGATGTGGGGATCAGCTTAAAACAACCCCAAGCGAAACAAACTATGTCGCGTCCATGGATGAAGCCACTGCTCCTCTATGCACCACAATGTGCTCACTTTTTTTTGAAAAAAGATGGCTGATGTTCCTAAAGTCCATCCTTAGGACCCGCTTGATTGGTATTTTCACTTGTAAATTACAAGCCCCACAAAATTCCGGTTGTCTTGGCAATCAATGCTTGGATGGATATTTCGGGCTAGGTAAAAGAAGAGGGGCCGACAACAAGGAAAAATCCTAGTCCACGCATAATGCAGGACCTGCGCTCCAAACGCGCACCCCCAAACGCTATATGGGTGGCCCTATGTTTCCTTTTTTTTTCACCGGTTTTGAAAAGGTTGTAGAACCCTTTTCAGCCAGTTTTTCTTTTCTTTTTAATGTTTTTTCTCTATAGTTTTAACGATTTTATTTCTATTTTTCTGTTTTATTTTTTCCATTTTAAAATTGAGAAATATTCTTTGAAATCTATTAACATTTTTTGGAATTCACGAATACTTTTTGAATTCATGAATAATTTATAAGTCGTGAACATTTTAAAAAAATCATAAAATTTTTTAACCTCACGAATATTTTTTTAATTCGTGAAAATTTTACATTAGCGAATTTATTTCGATGTAGTACACTATTTTTAGAAATGCTTTAACATTTTTTAAAATTAAGAAAATATTTTAATGAAAAATTGGCTGAAATTCCCGATCAGAAAAAAAAAACCCTCAAACCATAGCATCCCCGCACTGGGTCGGTCCGTTTAGCACCTGTGCGCCTGCGTTTCTTTTGCGAGGAGCCGAGGAGTCATGTTGCCGATTGCCGGCGGACGGCTCGACGGTGCGATGACCGCCGCGATTGTCCGATGGCCACCGCGTACTGGGCGAGGTGACGAAACCCCCATGCCCTCCGCTTCCCGCCGCAGTCGCCGCCCTATCTCCTCCAAGAGAGCTGACCCCCACCATCGAATCCAAGCCCCCCTGCTGCGCCGTCGCCAGATCTACACCCCCGATGAGCTCGCTGGGTGATACACCCCCATTTCTCCTCTCCACGGAGATGCTCCAGTGCAGTGCGCCACACGACCTTGCCGAGCTCGTGCTTTGCAAGCTCGAGGGTAGCGGCGCCGTTTGGCGCTCGCGTATCTGCAGATGGGCTCGTTCTTTACAGCCCTCATTTTGGGCTGGCACGCGAGCAATCAGGTACAGTACTAGGCAAAAGTGCATAACAACAGTTTGGCTTGCTATGATTTTATTGCGGGCATCGACTCTGCTCACCATCACCGTCGATTGGTTGTTTGGCTTGCTACTGCCAGTGGCTCTCTTCGTACGTATTGGTTTGTGCAGGAGTGATTTGATAAGTTGGTTTATATTTCTGCTGTCAATTTCTGAAGTTTTGTAGCTCCAATTTGATGTTTCAGTTTGAAATTTTGATGAACAGATAATGAAAGTAAGCTAAAGTTGCTCTGTCAGGATTTTATCTGATGCACTTCCCAAACAGAGCAATCTGGGCGAGTATAATTTCACTGGTTTTATACTTTTATTGGTGCACTGTATTTTACACATATTTTACCAGCTGTGTAACTTCTCACAGATGTATATATTTACGCGGTTGCCAAGCGGGGCCTTAGTGTTTGAGTTAGTCGTTATGGTAAGGACCGGAGTTGAGCGAACTGGTTAATACCTTAACGAGATATACTGACTACTGAGTCAAGCCAAGTTGAGTCAGCTCGATTCCTTATAAAGTGCCTCAATGTGAATAATAATTGCAAAAGAAAGAAGAAGATGAAAACTAACTACTTCCTCTGTCCGGCTTTATAAGCCACCCCCTTTGAATTTTGAATTCACTTTTTAACTCAAAAATTTGATAAATAAAACATTACTTATATGCCAAAAATGCAGAGAGAAGAGGTTTAGGCCATGGTCACCGCAGCCACACTCGACACCGTTGGATGTAACGCTGCTGACATATGGATTAGGGACATGTTTAAGTTCAAAAGTGTAACCAGCTCCATCAGTAGGCATGCACATGCTCTAATTTTTTAACCCTGATGGGCGGGCACGCGGCTCTGTACTGTAGCAATTGAGCGCCAAGCCCAGGAATTCAAAAAAGGTGATATTTTTATGAACCTTGTCGGTTGTGTTCATCTTGCTATCATTTTTCGGGTGTTATTCTCCTGAATGAGCTTGTGAGTATTCGGTTGCTGGAAAAAAAAATCATATGAGGAACAACATCTTATCTAGTTTGAAAACATAACATTCAATTGGCAGATATCCAGTAAAAATCTTTTGCGGGAACTTCAAGACATAACAACTTAAAAACCGGACTAAGAATCCTGGACATTTCCGCTTGCTACTTATTTTAATTTCTATCAGTTAGTTTTTGTGACTTCAATCTTTTTTCTTACAGTTTAATATCACTGTCTCTCACTAACTAAAAATTCAGTTGATTTTCACAAGTAAACATCATTGATGAAGAAAAATATTTGCTTAACATGCAAACTGAGCAGTAAGCGACGGATAAACCCCTATGATGTTACCATGTACAGTAGGTTTAATTGCCATCTATAGACCTGCTAAATCTCCCTTGATGGTTCCCGCCATCCTACACAATAGGCGCCAGGCACAAATCCCTGTAAAGTGTAGCAGATGAGCGGTAGTGAGCGTAGGTTCGACTGATCCATGGTTTTGCCCAGCATTTCTGGAAAATGTATACTGATGTGGTCAAATTTAGGCTTAAATTTTCAAGGGACTAATAAACTCGGATGGAGAAGTAGCTATTTTTCTAACAGAGGATGTTAGGCAGGCGATGATGTTTGTAATGCAGTCCCGTGGATCCGAACGGGCTGTATATTTGAATAGCTTGCTTGTCGTTCAGCTTAACAGGCTAGCTAGCTGTTGGAACTATTATTAAGTATTAACGACAACCTCGTTTGCTGTTGGTCAAGATCTAACCTTGGTCTCTGCACATATAGGCATATATTTTACCCCAAAGGCCCTGCCTTAGGCCCAGCCCCCCCAGCCACCAAGCCTTGGTTAGGTGATGTCAGTAATCTGTTCAGTTTGCTGTCGCTGCTCTTAGTTCCTTCCTGCTCTGCTTGGTGTGTCTAAGTTGAATTAGATTCGTCTCCTGTTTCCAGCGGTACCCTGAGCAGGGCGTCTATTACCTGAAGGTAAGATCAATGGATCCCTCGAGTTCATAAAGGCATACTATTTTCTCTTCAGTTTTCTTTTGTGCACTGATAGCACACGGATTAGCTGGCTAGAGTACCAACCTCTTCCAAAACAGTTGTATCCATAATATGGAGCAGATCGAGCATGCAGCTGATAGTCTTATTGGACTGACCGCAACTCTTCAGGGGGAAAATGCCACGCCGTGGGAAGCTTGTTGATGACAGCGAGTGGAGTGAAGTAGAGTTTGCCAACAGTTATGCCCTGCTCATCGGGTACCTGTCCATGGCCGTCAAGGGCCTGGGTTTTCTGGTGCTTACTTGGACCACTGTAGTTCTTCTGGGTGGCTACGTCTCCACATTGCAGAAGAAGGATTTTTGGTGTCTTACATTCATTACGCTAGTACAGACAGCTGGGTTAGTGTTGTTACTCTTCAATTCGTGCATAATCACTGCTCAAGTTTGTCCTAATTTTCCTTTGGAAACTGTTTCCGTGGTTAATTCTTTTCCTAATTCTATTTCTGAGAATTTTTATCTGGTCCAATCTTTATTGTGTCTGCATCTAACTTCCGTACAAACACCAGGATCTTCGATGTTCTTCTGACTGAAAAGCTGAGCTATATTATGGATTCAGTTTTGGCCCTTTTATATGTTCGGGTTGCCGTGGTTGGCCACAACGAATTGCAGAGTAAACGCCAGGTGCTAGCAGATGTTATGGCGATTGTTCAACTGTTAGTATTTGTCATTCTACTGTGCCCACTGGCAGCTGTCTACATGTTTGGGTTGTTAATCTCCGCGGGGATTTCTGTGTGGCGTCTGAGGCAACACGATTACGGGAGTGATGCTGACGGACTTGGAAACCTGAAGCCGGCGCTGGACGTCTTGTATTCCATTGCTCTACTCCAGGGTGTGATTTTCTGCTACAAACCTTATTTGGTTTTGCAAAGGGATCTGTAGTGAATGCAGTACTTAAAAGAAGGGGGTTTGGGAATCACGGACTACTTACTTGAAACGATGATTGGATGTGAAAAGGACCCTTCGTTCGCTAGAGGAAGAAACCTCATCACATATGCTGTCGACCTGATGGGGTCCAAGTCACCTGATGACTATGTTTCCGGGGTAAGGATCCTGGATGCATTTGCCAGAGGAATGGAGATAGTTGCCAAGGGATGGGAAGAAAAACATCTTGTGAGCTGTCGGAAGAAATTTTACGATGTTCATGCATGAGCACATACTCGTGAAGCATCTGATCATGTCTGCATCCTCCACCAACGTACTCCAGAAACTGCTGCAGACTTTAGACTTGAGAAGCATTCATGACAGAGAGACGAGAGGGCATGCTGCGAGGGTTGTGGCCAAGATTGCTGGAGGCATCCATTTGGAGGAGTTCCCAAGGGGGGTCGACTACATATCTTCCCTCATCGACTCATTTGAAGAATATAGTTTACTCCAACCATACCAGCGAGACTGGTCAAAAGAGACATTTGACCAAAATTGGAACATTATGGTTGACTACTTGAGATCACCAGATTTTGATGATAAAGAGGACAGTGATGAGGACCAGCGAGAGGACAGTGATGTTGACCTTCTCAACGCCTACAAGGAGCTAATGGTGCAAGGCTTTCGTATCCTTCAGAAGCTTGCAGCCAATAATGACAACTGCAGAGTCATGCTCAACACCCCACGCCTGCTCCAAAAGATCATGGCGCCTGTGACCTCCGACTTACTCCACCAAATAGATCATGATGAATGGTCTAGCATAGTAGAGGGTTCAGTCAAAGTGATTATCCGGCTCGTGGCTGCTACTGGGCAGACTGGCACCAAGCTGCGCAGCAAAATCTCAAGCAGTAAGGAAGTGATCAGCACCATGGAGAGGATTCTCGAGTGTGACAAATGCAATGAAAAGCTGCAGAAACATGCTATTCAGGTTCTCGCGTTCCTATACTATACATGGATACATCTTTGATCCCCGAGAATGCAAACAGAGAAAAATTCATAGAGATGCTGCTAGTAGACATTATAACTGATGATAACAAGGACAAAAAGGACAGAGGACTAACAGCAGCTCCTGCGTTGATGGCTCTATGCTCCAAAACTGAAACGGGTGCCAGGAGTATCATTATGGCCAATGATAATGTCGTTAATAGTCTCGCTATAATGATTCTTGAAAAGGGTAGTTTCCAATTTACTGCAGCAAAAATCCTGAAATCTCTATGTATTCATCACGCCAATGATGATGCAAGTCACAAAAGGCTAAAGAAAGTCATGAGAGATGTAGTTCCAAAGGTAATCGATGCCACCATTTCTTTTATTCTCCTCAACAGTTGATCTCAAATATGGTGTTCCTTTGAAATCTTTGTATTAGCGGATACATAGAAGCTATCCTGCTTTCAATTATCAAATCAGTCAAAATAAACTGAATATATTCTTGTTGTTTTAGGTGCTTGAAGAGATAGTTTGTTGGGCATCAGAAGAAACACGTGCAGTAATAGAAGCTGACAAAGTCAGGTCCACGGAACCAGAAACTGACCTTGAAAACCAGTCTGGTGTTCCACAAGATAATGGCCAGGGCAACAGCACGTCTTCCTCTAATCAGCAAGACCACAAGATGACCGAGTATGGGGTGACTTGCATGTTATCCTTTTGTGTCACAGTATGCGACACGTTGATCAGTGCAGATCAGGACTTGACTCCTCAGTTTGAATCAACTATCCCTATGGATGATGGTTTATCTAGCTTCCCAATGAAGCTCCAGCAGATTGTAAGCAAAAATATGCATCACAAGCCTGACTGCCTGACAATTGTGAAGCTTGCATGTAAGATGGTCATATCAATGATGAAACACATGGGCAGCTATGTCAAAGAGGATCTGCAGAGCTTGATGGATACACTGTCCACCGCTTCGAATGACATGTTTCTTCTTGATGGCTCCATGGTTTTTGACATTACGGAAGATGACGAAACGACACCGGGGCCTTTCAGGAGTCTCGCTTCCCTCGTGAAAGAAGCACAGGAACTAGTTGACAAAAGGATTGAACTTTGATGTTGAAACTGTATCATCTGGAAGCTGTTTAAGTTAGAACTTATTATTCACTTGCTTTCAGTAGCCTTTATTCATCTTTGAAACTTTGTGACTGCGACAATATATCTATGAGTCTCTATTTGTATTTTGAGAGATCAGATGATGCATTCCTTTGTATCAGTATCTGAGTTTATTGCCAGTTTCCTAGCAGTAGAGTCACATTCATGCACACAAACACAAAATTTAACATAGTTTTGTGCCTCGGGCAAGTCAAAATTGTGCATCGGCCATCTGCAAGACACAAGTTTCCCCATGAAGTCCCGTCTGCCGTCCTCTTTAAGGGCTCGTTTGGTTGCATCGGAGGCAAACTCCAGTCGGATGACTTTGAGGGGCAGGTGGGATCCCCTCCTACCACGGGGAAGATCTCCCTAAACCCTGCTGCCATTTGGTGTCAAGGTAGATGGGGAAACTGAATAATTCCAGCCATTTGATTCACAACAACAGATAATTTCAAATAAAACATAGAAAGCCCAATAATTCCACACAAAATTTCTGAAGGTCCTAGCAGAAAGCCCAAATGATTAAAAAAATTACAGAGGAATGTCTAGGACATTATGACTAATTCCACGTGCATACTTTGAGTCATGGAGTTCAAAAGTCGGGTTTTGATAGTTCGGATAAATGCAAGTATATTCGGCTGTAAATGCACCGACAAGAATCCATATAAATGGCCAAACTGGTAGATGTTGCAAATGTAACGATTATAGTGATGAGCCCATTGGGTGACAGAAAAGAACTGCCGACCTGTTGACCTGGTGTTCGTCTACCATTTCTCAGTGCACATTCTGTTATTACAGTTTCTGCTACAAAGCCATGTTTCATAACCCAAAAAATTATGCACACAGTGAACGAATAGAAAAACACAAGCCACATGAGAGAAGCTCAGAAGGTCGCTTTATGCCTGAGTTGAGAGGTCAGAGTCACAGATGCCTGTGCCGATGGCATCTACAACTCTTCATCGCCAGTTCCACAGTAGAGAACAAAGCTGGGGAGTGACGGCATGGTCATGTCCCTGCATCACAGCATGCTCAGATGTCGGTCAACAGTCATCTTCTCAACATGCATTGTTTTCCAAAGCTGAAAATATAGTGCCTAGTGGGCACTACTTACTTTAGGTATGGGAGAGTCATGTACTTCAGCAATTCTGGATTCATGCTTGTGAATGATTTCCATTCGTCGGGATCTATCCTCCCGTGTCCGTTCAGGTCTGCCTCTTTGAACGTTTGTCGGATACAAATTAACATGCATGCATAGTGTTAACGCTTGTTGCACATGTGATCAACCATCTGTTTGATAGCATCACTTATATCTATATCTATATCAATATAAAAAGACCCAGTGGGGCAGATCCAACAGATCTCGGCCATCCATTAGCGTTAATCCGACAGTCTTTATTGTCCTAATGATGAGCAACCAAACACGTTTAGTGCTAAATGCGTTTACTGCTAATCAATCCTTTCTATCCCCGATCCCCTTCCTTACGCATCCTTTCACACGAAAGGAAATTGCCACAACGAACCGTCGTGCGATCCCCTCCTTACGTACCCTTTCACACGAAAGGAAAACTCCCATAGCGAACCGTCGTGCAATCCTCTTCCTTACGTACCCTTTCACACGAAAGGAAACTGCCACAACGAACCGCCCCACAACGCCATCCCATCACCTCGCTTCAGCGATGCATGCCGCCCCCATCGCCTCGACCCGCAGCAGCTTCAAGGACACCGCCCCTCACATCTCCGTGCCGCCTCTACCCATCGCCTTTGCGTGGCCTCGGCCGTAGCGACGCCGCCGCAACTTCAAGGACGCGGTTGCCGGGGACGCCACCTAGACCGCTTGGCTGACCGGTGGGGGTGCGTCGAAGGCGCCACCTGGACCGCCCATCGCCGTCGGACCTGTCAGGGACACCGCATGGCCGTCCGCTGGCGTCGGGCCGTCGGACCATCATGGACACTACCTGGACCGCCTGCCCGCCCCTCTCCGTCGGGCCTAGGTCGCGAGCGCCGCCATCAGGGTACACGCCGCCGTTCAAACACGCAGTCGCCTGGGCAGAGGTCTTTCATCTCTGCTTTCTTCATTTCTTCCGGAGAAGATTGATTCACGTTTCACTGAACAGAAAAGCAACCTATATGCACTAAAAATTGAACCAAAATCAGGCTTCGTAAAACCGAATCAAAAGCAGCCTCGTGTGCACACATTCAACAGTTATTAAGCTTCATTACCAACGTGCGCTATGAAGCAACTAGGTTACACAATGATATGGAACTTTTGGTAGCACCTGGGTAGCAGATCAGGTGTGCCGATTTCAATGAATTGTGCTTAGATTTTTGGATCTCTCTTTTAGCGGTGTGAGGACAAGCTGTATGTGCGTCATCACCTCGCTTCAGCGACCTGGGGTGCTGCGGTTGGCTCAACGCAAAATGAAAAGTCGTGCACCCAGCAAGAGAGGACACATTGACCAGGTTGGAGAAATTAAAGTCAAACCTTGGACGGACGGTTTGCCGTAGCACTAAGCAGGTCGTGGGTACCACAAAGAGGAGACGAGAGAATTAAGGTTTGTGCCACTGGTGAGAGCGCGACCCACCGCAGTAGACGCTTCCAAGTGTTTAACATTACTGTACTATATCTATATACAGAGGTGAAGCGAGGTGGTTAAGCATGACGGTGTTTCATGCGATCATTAGGCTAATTAAGCTAGTACTAGTAACAGTCAGACAGAGTTGGCTTTCCATCGGAAAACAAAAGACAGTCGGTTCTCTTTCTATCTGGATTAAAGGCTGGACGTGTCTATTCTTTTGACAAATGAGAGTTGAGGCTGCGCATGTACATGGACGCATGGATGGAGGGTCGCACATATAAATACCATGTTGCTCATTAGCTACTTGCAAGTGCATATTGGAGCCATCAACGCCGCGCGCGGACAATGGCGACCACGCCGTGGCTGCTGCTTCTCTGCCTCGCCACCGCCGCCGCCTCGAGCGGGGCGCTTCAAGCTCGTGCCCAGCCTGACAACAAAGGTATGTATGCCTGTCCCCGAAAAGATAAACTCTTGTACAATTGCAAACTTCACCTTCTATCAACTCTATCCATTGCAGGTTTCATAAGCATAGACTGCGGATTTCCGGGGACAAGGAGCTACATAGACAGCACAACCGAGCTCTCCTACGCCCCGGACGCCGCCTTCACCGACACCGGCTCGAGCCACAACATCTCGGTGGAGTACATGAAGCCGCAGTTGCTCCTCTCCAAGCGCTACCACGACCTGCGCAGCTTCCCCGACGGCACGCGCAACTGCTATACGCTCCGGTCCCTGGTGCCCGGGCTCAAGTACCTCCTCCGCGCCACCTTCTTCTACGGAAACTACGACGGGCTCGACAGGATTCCCATATTTGACCTCCACATCGGGGTCAACTTCTGGAGGGTGGTGAACATCACAAATATGGGATACGCGCTGCAACTGGAGGCCCTCGTGGTCGTGCCGGACGACTTGGTGCAGGTTTGCCTGATAAACACCGGCGCCGGGACGCCGTTCATCTCCGGGCTTGACCTGAGGCCGCTCAAGAAGACGATGTACCCGCAGGTGACCGCAACGCAGGGCCTGGTGCTGATGACTAGGCTCAACTTCGGCCCGAGAGACGATTCTACCTTTGTCAGGTTAGTCATTCTATTTGAATAATGCAAGAAGCTCACCAATTTAGAGCATATTCAGTTGTGCCCTAAGCATTGTACATCTAAGTCCTAAGGTCATTGATTTTACACGAAGGTTTGTGTGTGTGGGTATTCTTTTCTTCTTCTCTTTATGTTTACTCAAATGTGCTATAACTAAATAGTCAGAAAGTGTGAAAATTCTACAGTATTCCTGACGGGGAACCTTCGACTTATGGTAACCCAATCTGATTCAGATATCATAGTAATAAGCAACAAACGAAATTGATCAGGTACCCTGATGATCCATACGATCGAATCTGGACCCCATGGATCAACACTAAAATCTGGACCGTGATATCAACAAAGAAGAGGGTGCAGAGCATAGACAACGACGTCTTCGAGGCGCCGACAGCGGTCATGCAGACGGCTATTAGGCCGCGAGACGTCACCAAGAACATAGAGTTCTCTTGGGACCCGGAGCCCCAGCCCAACGACCCCTCGCCAGGGTACATCGCCATCATGCACTTCTCCGAGCTGCAGATACTCCCCATTAACGCCGTTCGACAATTCTACGTCAACCTCAACAGCGAGTTGTGGTACCCGAGCGGCTTCACGCCGACCTACCTCTACATCGGCGCCACCTACAACAACCTCCCCTCCAGGCATAACCGCTATAACGTCTCCATCAACGCCACCAGCAACTCGACGCTGCCGCCGATCATCAATGGTGTGGAGATTTTCTCCGTCATCTCCACCACCAACCTTAGCACGTACTCACAGGACGGTACGTCTATTTTCACATTTAACAATAACAGGTGCACCACTAAAAAATATATTATTTTTACAATGTTCACAGAAAATCTATATAGCATGTTATGAAATTGCGAATCAAATTTGATGGCCACATCAAGGAACAACAAGCACAAATTCACAGCTGGTAGTAATATGCAATAATATGCCGCCTCTGATGTAGATTTTGTTTCAAAACCATGTACAATGAGTCTCACCCGTGACAGTCTTTTTCAGGTGTTTAGGTTGAGCAGTTGTACAGTACTAGGAAATTTTATGACTACAAGAAATGTAATCATGTCTTTCATGCACTAGTGCCTAGTTAAAATGTTCAACGAGCATGGGTACTTATAAACCTACTTCTTAAGACTTCGCAAAAATCATACTACTAAATTTCAAAAAATATAAAAAAATCACGCAAGTAGGATGAATCGGGTACACCTACGAACATGTGTGAAAATCTGAAAATGGAAAAGGCTACAACACAAATTGTATAGTTGCTTTCTCATTTTCTGTTTTTCACACACGTTGCAAGTAGTTACAACTTTTTCTGAAAATTCACAATGATAACTTTGTAT
>NC_057794.1:533942259-533993181 GCF_018294505.1 Triticum aestivum
GTGTGATTAATGTATCGAGGTTTCGTGGCACAATATATAATCCCAAATATTATTGAAACCATCAATTGTGCTCTTGACATACTCTCTTTTTCAATTTTTTTTTATGATTTTGCACCCTTCGTAAACATCCACAATATACTCATATACTAATGATCAAATTCATTTTCAAATTTCATGTTTGGTGAAAATAACAATTTGTTTCCAGGCATTGCAAATAAAAAATTCAAGTACTTTTTCAAAAGAATATTTGCTATTTTAGTTCCCAATTTTTGTTTTTCCACCCATATCGCAAATGGATGGAATTTTCCAACAAAATTATTGGCACATACTCACTCTAATATCTGCACACCATATGTTCTTTAAAGCTTTCTATTCTACAATGAAGGGAGCATGTGCTCTGCACAGAAGAAATTCACACCCCATATAACAACACGACATACACAAATGAGTTGTGGTTGATGCTTAGTCAAATCATGTGTGGTACTAAAAACTTGCATGAATCAACAGTATATGCTATCATGGCGATAAAGACAAAGTATCAGGTGCAGAAGAACTGGATGGGTGATCCGTGCATTCCAAAGACTATGGCCTGGGAAAGGTTGACGTGCGGTTATGAGGTCACAACCCCCCATAGGATCAAAGCCGTGTAAGTATTTTAGATTTGAGCATCATAATTAAATTCACTTCAACATGAAAATACCTAATGGAATATCATGTAAAACTCGATAATGATACTCATCCGGCGGAGGTTCGCTTTATGTAGAGATTTATCAGTCACCGGTCTCAGTGGTGATATAACATCTTCTTTCATAAATCTCAAGGCTCTCCAGTACTTGTAAGTTGATTTTCTATAATGTTTTTAAGATTCGTCATGGTTCCTTTTTGCACCAAAAAATGGCGAAAGGTAATCTTGGCCCACATTTTTTTAGGAATCTGTCAAACAACAAATTGACAGGCTCAATTCCAGATGCCCTTTCACAATTACCTTCATTGACGGTTATGTAAGTCCTGCAACTTCTGACAATTAATTTTGCACCCAAGATATTAATTCAACTCCTGCAAATTTTCTTTTTCGTTAGAGATTTGTCAGGTAATCAGCTCAGTGGTTCAATTCCCCCTGGACTTCTCAAAAGAGTTCAAGATGGCTCCCTCAATTTTAGGTCAGCTTCCATGTTCTTCTAGTTCCATCACATATAATACTAGATAAATTGGATGGAACATTTTCATTTCATATTTTTTGGTAGATATGAGAACAATCCAAACATTTGCGCAAGTGACAATTCATGCCAGTCGGCGCCTAAAAGGAACAACAAGCTGGCTATCTATATTGTTGTCCCTCTACTTGTGGTTGTGGTGATGGTATCATTAGCAATAGTGATCTTTTTCTTGGTAAGACGAAGACAACAAGGTGAGGCATCAACATAAGTGTGCATAACAATTATCTAGTCCATGAACACTATTGATGCTGCCATTTGTCAACTATATGCTAGTAAATGGTGACCGTGGGGGCTGTTCATTGCAACTTGAGAACCGTCGGTTCACCTACAAACAACTTGATATGATAACAAAGGGATTCAAGAGGATTCTTGGCCGGGGAGGTTTCGGGATTGTCTATCATGGCTTCCTAGAAGATGACACTGAGGTGGCCGTGAAATTGCGATCTCGTACTTCTAAGCAAGGTGTCAATGTGTTCCTCGCAGAGGTAGGATCTCATTGACTTCAGTTGGTGAGGTTTTTTTGAATGTGCGTGAGTCTTACACGTCACTACATTAAGACATTCAAGAGTTTAAGTCAATCATAATGCCTAGCCATTAGCCACACCTAGTGCACATGCAACAAAAAACTAAGCATTTTTTGATCTTGGATTTGGTGGGATATGAACATTTGTGCAGGCTCAGATTTTGACGCAGATTCACCATAAGAATCTTGTCACCATGATTGGCTATTGTAAGGATGGAAAAGACATGGCACTTGTGTATGAGTACATGTCAGAAGGAACACTACAAGAGCATATTATAGGTAATATGTACATAATGTAAATTGTTTAGCCGTGTGGTTTCAAATTGGTACCAACAAAGTGATTGCTACTATACCGTGACCTATCACTTCAAAGTACTATCTGGCGGAATGTTCACAATTGATCCATAGAATCATCGCATGTCTGATGTTGGAAAATTCAAAATGCCCATATATTTGCAGGAAGAGACGATAATGGAGAAGGTTTACTGGATTGGAGACAGAGACTTCGAATTGCACTTGAATCTGCCAAAGGTACTAGCTTTGAATACAATGCCCCTTTTGCTTCTATATGTTTGTATTACCAAAAGGTTTAGGGAGGGATGCTTTGTTGATGTTGTGATGTGCAGGGCTTGAGTACTTACACACCGGGTGCAGCCCGCCTCTCATCCACATGGACGTGAAGCCCACAAATATCCTCCTAAATGCAAGTCTGGAGGCCAAGATTGCCGACTTCGGCATGTCTAAGGCCTTCAAACATGACAAGGACACACATGTATCCACAAACACACTCGTTGGTACCTATGGATACGTTGATCCAGAGTACCTGGCAACAATGCAACCAACTACAAAGAGTGATGTGTACAGTTTCGGTGTCGTGTTGCTGGAGTTAGTCACCGGAAGGCCAGCTATACTGCCAGAGTCTCCGATGCCCATCAGCATCATCCATTGGGTGAGGTCCCAGCTAGCTGAGGGCAACATTGAGAGCGTGGTGGATGCGTGCATGCATGGTTGTTATGATGTGAACAGTGTGTGGAAGGTGGCAAACATCGCTCTGGAGTGCACCGCACAGGTGTCGGTGGAACGTCCCACCATCAACCACGTGGTGGTGCAGCTCCAAGAGTGCCTTAAGCTTGAGGATTGCTATGCAAGGAGTGATATGAGTGGCGGCTTGTACATCGGCAGTGGCAGCCATGACCCAAACTTGAATAATGAATCTCAGGACAATGTCACATCAGAGATGGAGTATGTGTCTAGAAGGATGGCAACAAGGACCACCGATCCTGTTGCACGTTGAAGACCCGTTCATTCGGTTGAAAGAAGTCACAATTGCCCTTTTGTGTCATTGAAGGGAACTCTGTGTGCTTTAATATGTCCTTATTTACCAACACGCAAATGGGAAATGTTCAGATATTTGAAAACCCAAGTATGATGTGTTTTTGAGGGTTTGTGCTACTTAATATATGGCCTTTGGCCTTTTTGCAAAAGAAAGTATGCTTAATTCTTAATTCTTTTGAAATACATGGGTATCTAAGACTATGTACTCTTCCCTAGGTCTCTCTATTGACTTTTGTTTCCATGGGAACTTTGTACTCTTCTTCCAAAAATTGATTTCAGTGTGCTAATGTTTGTATTCACTTGAAATTGGTAATTGGACTCCTGACACCAGCTTCAATTTCCTCCATCCATTTTTTCCGATCCGTATGTAGATTTTTGCCGAGAAGATACATATTAGTTAGTGCGGAAAACAAAAACAAAAACAAATGCTCTAAAACCCCTTTATTGGGGCACTAGATTTTCTTTGTTACACCAAACAA
Source organism: Triticum aestivum (assembly GCF_018294505.1). Taxonomy (NCBI): domain Eukaryota; kingdom Viridiplantae; phylum Streptophyta; class Magnoliopsida; order Poales; family Poaceae; genus Triticum; species Triticum aestivum. The sequence goes on from NC_057794.1 coordinate 533,945,814, forward strand.
CCGCACATGTCCTTCTTCACAAAAAATTGCAAATGGATAGAACACACAAACATGTCACTATAAAAAAATCCATATTTTTATTTTTGTTCAATATTATTTTAGATTTCAGTATTCATGCGGGAACATATTAGCTTGAGCTCATGTACAACGAATTTCCATACAATATATGGATCGCTTCTCTTTAGCTTAACCTTATTGGAAAATGGGGTGGAGGTCAATGTCTACCTAGGAGGAGGTGAGCTATGGTGGTCGAGGTCCACATGAGAGGAAGCGAGCTACGATGGCTGAGGCCGACATGGGAGGAAGTGATCTGGTGTTCATGTTGGACAATAGGAGACGGGGCTCGAGGTTGATCAATGCGATAGTGAGGTGGGGTGGCTGGTTTCAACAAGGTCGATCTGCTTGCTTTGACGCTCTGTGGACTATAGGAGGTAGACAACATGGTCGAGGGCGAGGCCATGGTGGGAACAGAGAAGGGGACGAGAGGAAGTGTCAGAGGGATGTGGGAGGCAATGGCTAGGGTGGCTAGATGGAAGGCCGCACGAGTAAAATCCTAGGTACTTATCGCAGGGAGAGAGAGAGAGAGAGTCAAGGTGGCAGAGAGAATCATTGTGTTACTTTCCGGCTATGCATGCACTACACACACGATATTTCTCAATCTCCAAGAGCAACAAGATCCACCAAGGAAATAAGGAAGGATGGACTTTTTCTTTGGTGGAAGTATAGATTAGGCACTTCTTTTTCACTCCTCAAAAGATCAACAATTTGAGTGGAAGGAAAGCGAGTTCTCAAAGAAAATTGAGTTAGAATCAATGAAGGAGAGAGAGCAGAGTCGTCACCTTGTTTCACACGGAAGAAGGGGGGCTTTTATAAGTGGCCCCAAATCCCAACCATTATGTGCATAATCTATGCACCCAGGAGGGTCCGGACCCCAAAGGCTCCGAGCAGATTCTGGGCTAACCACAAGGGTTGCATACAAGTGTGCAACTATTTGCCCCGGACGGTCGAGGTATGTTTCGGAATACACAGAGAATTTGCATCGATAAGCAAACCTTCTGGTTGCCCCAAATGCTGGCCGGATGGGGCGGACCTCAGAGGGTCAAGGTTGCCCCTAAGGCTCCGTGTAGTCTTTTCATGTGAATAAAAATCAGGCTCTCTCTCAAGTAACGGGGATGTTTTATGGGTCCATTCTAGTTCGTTTACGTGCAGTTGATTTCCACAATACCTCTAAGTTGCACACCTGCACCCCTTTTAATAGTGCGGCTGTCGTAATGACTCAAGTAAATCACAAAGGCCATCATGAAAACCTTTCTTTTTTGAAATGGAGATGGGGCATCAACCATCCATGCTTCTGTTTGGAATGCGACGACTTTGTTTATAGACCAAAGGAGAGGACGACAAATTCCTTCTAGAAGCATGGCAAATTCTAACAAAAAATTTGAAGTGAGCGAAGTTGCCATGCTTACTAAAGAAGAGTCAATTACACTGGTGATGCTGGAACTTGACGCAAACAGTCACCTCGGTGCTAAAAGTTGCAGCATACATCAAAGTGGTGCAAAAACTTACACGGTCATGCAAATACAGTGCTAATTATGGTTGGATACAGAATCGACGATGATTAGGCGCGCCAGCGTGGCATGGGGACAGTGGCGGAGGCAGAGGGTGGACAGGGTGGGCCGCGGCCCACCCTGAGATTCTGGTTTGGTCCATATACTATAGGGGAATAGAGATGGGCCAGGGAAAAATTTAATAAAGAGCCCAACAAGAACTCGCACTCGTTCCGCGACCCGCGCCAAACCTCTCGCGTCAGCGATTCCCCTCTGCCCGGTGTCGCCGCCAGCCGCCAAGCTACCTGCCTCGCTGACCACCCGTCGTCGTCGAACGTCAAGAAGGCCAGGAGCCACCACAGGTCAGCCAGTCTCGCCCGGCCAAGTACCAATAGCGGCACCACCGCGCTATGCACTCGACATGCGGCAGCAGCTAGCAGCTCTACTCGGCGTCTGACAGAAGTATTGAGACGCGCACAGTCCAGCCGTCCAGCATGTTATCTTCAGTACGCACTTCCCCATCCCTACACCCAATTTCTAGTTAAATCAATACTATTAACTAGGATCTGCTGTGTTGAGTTAAAAAAGGCAATGTATGGCATATCCCTGTTTGCATAGCATACTTATTGTAAAAATATATATAGATGGACCACCCTGTTTCAAAATCCTAGCTCCGCCACTGCATGGGAATCACCGTTAGCGAGAGACGAGGAGTTGCCCGTTCTTTTGTGAAAACCCAGCTTGACAATTTCTCTCTCACAAAATCTCCTTTTTTACAACAAACCCCCTCAATATTTTCTCTCTCACAAAAAGCCCTTGTTTTATTCATAAAAACTCATGATATTTTCTCTCTCACAAAAGAGCCCTGGCCCACCTGCCAGCGACCTCGGGACTCAAACCACATACCTGCAGACTGCAGAAACGGGTGCGTAGCCACCCCAGCCATCGCCATTTGTGGTTCAATGTGGATAGGAAATCTCTATATCCTTTGTAGGGAATAATAGTTTTAATCAAAATGAAAAAAAATACAGCCTAGGGAATTGAGCCGGCGACCTCATGCGAACTTGCACCTCTGCCTGCCAATACAAAGAAGAAGATATAATGTATAAATATGATAACTAAACTTTCTGTTTGCAAACTGTAGTCGTATCTTATAAAAAATTTAAAATAATTATATAAAAAATATGTACAAGTAATTTAAAAAGTTATTTTATATTTAAATAAATGATGATATAAGTTTGAAAATGTTCATGATTTAAATACTCATGTTTTTATAAAAAATAGGTTACATTAAGAAGCTGATGTAATAAATTTTGTGTATTTTCTAAAAAATATAAATTATAAATAAAATTAAATATAAAATATAAATATGTATGAAAAATATATGAGTGAAAAAATATATGCGAGCATAGTGTGCCCCTAGACTGCAGATCTTCAAATTAATATTATTTAAGTTATGCACACTTTTTTCATTATATGAAGATGTTTTGTAATGATATGCGATTTAAAAAAAAGCACATTTCCCTAACTTAATTTATTTGTATGTATTATTTATAGGATGAAATATCCTAACTTGATTGTTTTTACTGTGATTATTAATTTTAAAATTTCTAAAAAAGTCTAACTTGTGGAAATGGGCCGCACTGACTGTAGTCAATTATTATATTTCATAATTAATTATATGGTTATAACTATAATTAATAATTGAATATTTAATGAAATTATACTATCAATTTTTAAATTTAATTAATTTATTTTTATGTATACTGTTTTAACATATGATTATAGTTTGGATACAAATAGTTTGACTCTTTACACATGATATCTTCTTTGTTGGAGCGGTAGGCAGCGGTGCAACCTCGCATGATGTCTCCTGTTCGATACCCTCAATCGTCTTTTTTCATTTTTATTATTCACTCCAAAGATATATAGATTTCCTATCCTCAATTAACCACAGATGGCAACGGCTTGGTTGGCTATACACCCGCTCGTGCAGTCCGTGGGTCTGTGGTTCTAGTCCCCACTAGAAGAACGCCCGTGCGTTGCAACGGGGCCACATTAACTTTAAGAGTTCAATATTACGACATTGGCGACATTTTTTACCATCAAATCCTCACACACACAGACACACACTCTCCCTCCGTCTTCCTCACTCTCTATCCCCCTCTCCATCTCTCTCTCTAACACACACACATATCCATCTTATTGGGTATGGGACCATAATCCATCTATTTCACACATACACGCTAGTGCATAACAATATGGATTATGTGTATTATATTTGCCACCAGAACTGAGGGAATTAATTTCATGTAAATCGACCAGCCACAGCTCCAAGAATACGCGGACGAGGTGGCTCGGGTCGGCGTCGGCGCCGTCCAGCGCGGGCCACAGGCCCGCTTCCAAGTGCACGTGCAATGCATGTCTTCACAAATATTATAACCAGATGTGAGAAATCACATGCATAGAAAAGACATTCTGATAGCAATCCAAATACCATACTCAATTGAATACCTAACCTGGACAATACTCTTATTTCTATGCGCCAAAAAAATGGAATAGCAAAGCTAAGTATGCCTACATACGCTCAGATTATATATAAGAATCTTGCGTGAACAATTGCAACAAAGCACTAAGCAGCGATAAATTTAAATAAAAAATCCATTAACTATGCAGGCAACAGGCTTGTTACAACACAGAGAGATAGGAAAATGTCACCTCCAGTAATGTAGCGCAAAGGAGTGGAACGAAGCATGAATGAGCGGTTGTCTGTTCTTCTCCATGTACATGGATCAGCAGTAGAGGCCAAGTATATAAGTACTTGACCGAACTCCACACTCCACTCTTCGTGTACGGAGAGCCATGTCACCTTCTCGCCGCTGCAGCATGGGAGGACGGCTGGTTCATGTGACCCTCCAGCTGGGGGATCCATGGTGGCTGACCGTCGAGCTCGAGGCAGAGAAGTTGAGGGCAGTAGTGGCGAGATCCATGCCGGCCAATCGGGCGAAGAGGAGGTCGTCGGGGAGGGACACATCGGCAAGATCCGGTCACCACGCGACCTGAAGAGCAACAGTGATCTCCACAAGCTGTAGGCCGACGGCGTGCTCCATCCCCTGCGATGGGGTGACCATGGCGGTGGCCACAGCTCCTCATGCTCGCCTCGATCTTGGCGACACACCCTGAGTGTAGGAGGCAGCAACGACCTCGACGAAATCATGGCCTCCATCCCGGAACGCAATCATGTCGCTCTAAATAAATGGATTCAATCATGTGACTCTAATTACTTCGGATTGTTATGTGCACACTAAGCGGAGTGCAGTTAGGAAAGAAAATGTTCTCTAATTAAAGTGATTGAGTGATTTAAGGTAAGGTTAATTAATTTAGATTTGATTTTTAGTGATTGTTAGTAAAGTACGATGCGTCTTTAAAATCTTTTATTTGTTTCCTTAAAATATATTATTTGTTTCCTAAAGAAATTTGCAATAATGGAAGATATCGGTTGATTTGGATAAGTTAGTAAATTTAAATCCATGATTGCGTGCACGTTTGGAAAGTGCTGATCTCCACAAGCTGTAGGCCGACGGCGTGCTCCATCCCCTGCGATGAGGTGACCATGGCGGTGGCCACAACTCCTCATGCTCGCCTCGATCTCGGCGACACACCCTGAGTGTAGGAGGCATCAACGACCTCGACGAAATCATGGCCTCCATCCCGGAACGCAATCATGTCGCTCTAAATAAATGGATTCAATCATGTGACTCTAATTACTTCGGATTGTTATGTGCACACTAAGCGAGGTGCAGTTAGGAAAGAAAATGTTTTCTAATTAAAGTGATTGAGTGATTTAAGGTAAGGTTAATTAATTTAGATTTGATTTTTAATGATTATTAGTAAAGTATGATGTGTCTTTAAAATCTTTTATTTGTTTCCTTAAAATCTATTATTTGTTTCCTAAAGAAATTTGCAATAATGGAAGGTATCGGTTGATTTGGATAAGTTAGTAAATTTAGATCCGTGATTGCGTGCACGTTTGGAAAGTCCTGATTTGCAAGAAAAGATCTGAGGGGTAAATAAACCGGCGAATAAGAAACCATCGTCGAAAAAAATCTACGACGGTTAACCTACGGAAAAAAACCGGACGAAAGTGGTGGGACGAAAAAAAACCTGGAAGCGAGACTACCAACTGCTCCATTAGGAGTAGAGATACAGACAGTGTATAGGTCTCCCTTATACTCCCTACGTCCGAAAATACTTGTCCCAAACTTATTCATCAAATTGATGTATCTAGCACTAACTTGGTGATAAATACATTTATTTGAGGGACAAACTTTTTCGGACGGCGGGAGTAATTTTTAAGGTCGCTGGTAGGTGGGCCAGGACTCTTTTGTGAGAGAACAAAATGATGACGTTTTTTCCAAAAAATATGGGTTTTTTGTGAGAGAGAAAATATTGAGGTTTTTTTTTAAAAAAACAGGGGATTTTTTGATAATTTTATCAAGTTTTCTTAATAAAAAGCCACACGCCCCGTCTCTCGCTGACAGCGGGCCCCAGGCCACACTGGCGCGCCTAGTTAGTGCCGATTTCGTATCTAACCGTGATTAGCATTGCGTTTGCACAATAGAGCCAAATTTTTGCAGCACTTCAATATATGCCGCAATTTTCTAGCACTAAAGTGATCGTTTGCTACATATAAACGAATCACCATGTGTTTCTCTGAAGGAAACTAATCTAGTGCTTTAGATTTCAGCTCAAGTTGCTACTAGTAACTTTGATCAGAAGGCATTGAAATGGAATTGCAGCAGCTGATTGGTACATGTTCTCTGTTTGGCAATATGAGTTTCGACATTGGAATGGAGATGTATCTGGTCTATTTTGCGGAAATAGCTTCGGTGTAATCTGAATTTAGTCCTTTTCCAGTTATGAGACCAGTGTGATGTTAACTCAATGAAACCTCAACTGAGACGGTTTGTTTAATTTCAGTCATGTACTCGTGTTTCATCTTAATTATCAGACCAGCGTGTGACATCATAATTCAGCTGGGTAGTACAGGGCTACATTTATATTCACCCTGCCATTCTTACAGAAATGCTGTGACACATCATTATGTTTTTGTGGTCATCCACTATCCCAGCCTCCCAGGCACTGAGGCTGAGTGTCCCTGTAGGTGGCGTTGTGCATCTTGATCGAATTGTTAATATTTTACCTAGATATTTGTGCCGTGAAATAGAACGCATGAATGGGTTATTTTGTTACATTGCAGATTGTTTTTTGCCATCAAAGTATATATATTTAGTGTTTTGTTCATTTTTCCATGAGAATTCAGTAGCTTGTAGCTCCTGCTGTATTTGTTTTTTAGAGAAAAAGGGCGTGACCCTTGGTTTCATTTTGTTAAATGAAACCGCATCATCACAGTGAATCCTTGTTTTCATTATTTTTTTGTTCCTGCAGCTTCTCATTTTTTTAGCACTTGATCCACTTGAGATCCCTTCTCTTGGAGGACGATCTAAAACAGGAGTCAATCATCATCATCTTAATCAAATACTCCGAATTTGGCTCCATTGCCTAAGTTGGCAAGCAAAAGATCAAATATACTAATGTTGTGCGAGGCCTATAAAAGTATAAAGTAAGTTCAGAGCATGTATATCTTGGATCCAAACAAGGTAAGAACACAAACTACCTCATTCGTTTGTTCATCTGATCAAATTCCCTTTTACTCCTTAGTGAGTTCGATCATATCAACAAACAAGAGAAGATACCTGAATACTATAGAAGATATGAGTAAACAAATAGTCCATCTTTGAGACAGTACATGGCCTGCAAGCGAATTCAGAGAGTTCACAAAAATTCAGAGACTCCATCTCGTGAGAGTACATGGGAGTCAGACGCCTTTGACTTCGAAAACGAGCAGAAGTAACTAATGGCTGGGGTCAGAGAGTTCAAGGTGGTGATTTTAGGGATTATGAGGTGAAGACTCGATTCCCATGAGCCATATGAATTCGAGGTTTGTTTCGGACTTTACTTAGTCTACTTCATCGTTGTCGAATGGTGGGATATAGTGACTATAGATGGTATGTAGTAGTAGCAGTAGTAGTGTACGGTAGCTATTGCTATCCCATTGAAAACCTGTGCCACTACCAGGCCACGTAGTTTTGCTTAGGCGTGGAAGGTTTTGAATTCAGTTTCATAAATATCTCAACCACTACCGAGAATCACTGAGATTCAGTGAATTTCAATGATTTCGGTCAAATGATCAAAATGTTTACTTAAAATTCTACCAAATATTTGAATTTTTTGAATATTTTTTTATTCCTGTGTACAACTGAAATGATAAGGTTCATTTAAAAAAACTGAAATGATAGGGTTATTTTGGCCGAACGATAATTATTTTGGTATTGACTGAAATTATTGAAATTCAGTGAATATAAACCACATCACTGAATGTTAAAAACAATCGTATTATGGATATCCCATGGTGTGGGAGTAGTACAGAGACAGTGTCCTCTTCGAACTATCGCTCGTCCAATATCAAAATTGCGATTCTTGTAGAAATTGAAGTAGTGTACTTGTGGAGATCTTCTTTTTGAGGAGGTGTGGAGAGATACACTTCACATTTTGTTATGATATGACCAGCCCACCAACAATGCTTTGCACACGTCTGCCTTTGGTTCGTTAAATTCTTCACTGCTGTCGTTCCTTACAACATTTCAATTTCAGGAATGTTTTTTGAGAATAATCGTTCCTTAGAAGAAGTCAACGCGATGAATATTTTCTTAAGTTTTTTTACTTTTGTTTGTATACCGCAAACTTTTAATACATAGTACATATTAAAAAATTATTTATTTAGATTTTTAAAGCATTCCCACACATATTTAAAAAAATGTTAACACAGTGTAAACAAACTGTCCGTGCAATTTAGAAAACAATATTCGTACCATTCAAAAAATGTTTGTGACATTTAAAAATGTTATCATATTTGAGTTTGTTATAAAATGTTTGTGCATTTAAAAAAAATGCAAATCGTTCAAATAAATGTTCATGACATTTCTTGAAATAATTTGTATATAACGTAAAACATGTTTAGGTAATATAAATTAATGTTAATACATGATTAAAAAATTAATTAGCATGTATTTGAAAATTTTAACATTTTCATGTAAAATATGTTCAAACATGTATTTAAAAATGTTTGATGTGTATATTAAAACAATATTACAACCGCTCAAAATTATCAGAACAATATTGCACACTTACACAAAAAGCATCCCAAACATCAGACACATGGAGACTTGATGGCATCAAACATCACAGCCAGTTTTAATCTAGAGGAAGTTAGGCTCAAACGGTCCTCTCCTTTTAGCACCGCATGCATTGCCGCGATGTCCAACCACCCCCATAGTTTGTGTGCACTTCAGCATAAGTGCGAACAGACAATTCAAGCGTTTGTTTTCCTGTCAGGGTTCATCTCCCTCTCATCCAGCGCTTTCCTGATCCTAACCCTGGAAACGGTTTCTTGGCAGAACAGATTAGAAACAAAAATTTGTCAGGGCGGTCTGGGAATTGAATAAAGGGCATGCCAAGTAATCTTTGCATGGAACAACCATTCTGAATATTGTTCTGGTAGATAACAGGGCAAAAAACGTGCACAATCAGTTTGCCTCTAAGCATTCCTTGAGCGAACCGTTCGGTAAGTAACAAAACTAAGACACACACAACAAAATGGTGATAGTGACTCTGATTTGTTCAGATTCTTACTACAATTATGTAAGTACAACGCTACTACCAAATCAAATTCATTTTTGTAAAAAAAAAACCAGTTGTGCTTCACGCGATCCACCTAGAAATAAATAAAAAACCTCCGCCTTCCAGTGAATCGTGAAAGACTTAGGAATGTTTGCCACACTTGGGCTTTTCCATTGCATGTTAATATATAGACAGATTTACAATCCTAATCATAAATGAGAGATCACAATAATATCGATACTTCTTGGTTTAGGGAATTAGGAGATATGTCACGATATGTGACATATTAGTCTAACACTCCCCCACAGTCACAACGGAAGGAGAGCGAACATTGAGACTGAACCGAAAATTCAGAAACAACGGCGACCGGAGTCCCTTCATCAAGATATTAGTGAACTGGCGAGACGAGGGAACATGTAGCACGGGGACCTGACCCAAGGCAACACGATCGCGAATGAGTGTAGATCGATCTCAATGTGTTTAGTACGCTGATGTTGTACTAGGTTCGTGGACAAGTAGACGGCACTAACATTGTCACAGAAGATGATCGTCGCAGGAGGAGATGGTCGATGAAGCTCCTGGAGAAGTTGCCGAAGCCAACTCGCCTCAGCTACGACGTTGGCCACAACGCGGTACTCTGCTTCAGCGCTAGAGCGAGAGATCGTGTGTTGCCGCTTGGACGACCAAGAGATGAGGTTGTCACTGAGGTAGAACAGAAGCCCGATGTTGAGCGCCCAGTGTCAGGGCAGCCGTCCCATTCGGCGTCGGTGTAAGCGATCATGGAGTCTGGCGAGGTTGAGTAGAGCTGAAGGCCATGAGAAAGCGTGCCCTTGACATAGCGCAAGATGCGCTTGATGGCCGCTAGATGCTGCTCACGAGGGTCGTGCATATGAAGACAAACCTGCTGAACGGCATACGCGATGTCGGGGCGCATAAAAGTGAGGTACTGGAGAGCTCCGGCGAGACTCCGGTACTCGGTGGGATCGACCACTGGAGGACCGGCGGTAGCAGCGAGCTTCGGCGACGTGTCAACTGGTGTCGTGACGGACTTGCAAGCAGTCATGCCGGCCCTGTCCAGAATCTCCGTGGCGTACTTGGCTTGCGAAAGATGCATGCCGGAGGATTCACGGGTGCCCGCGATGCCGAGGAAGTAGTGGAGGATGCCCATGTCCGTCATGACAAACTCGGCATGGAGAGAGACCGTGATCCTGTCGAGCAAGCCGGTCGAGGAGGCGGTGAGGACGATATTGTCCACATATAGAAGGAGGAAGGCCGTGCCTTCCGCACACCGGAGGACGAACAACGAGGTGTTCGAGCGTGAGCACACGAAGCCGGTCGAAGTGATGAAAGCCGCGAAGTGTTGGTACCACGCACGAGGAGCCTGCTTGAGACCGTAGAGCGAACGGTTCAGCCGACAGACGTGCTCGGGGCAAGTGGAGTCGATGAAGCCGGTGGGTTGACGACAATAGACAACCTCAGCAAGTGTGCCATGCAGAAAGACGTTCTTGACGTCGAGATGACGAGTCTCCCAATTAAGAGAGAGCGTGATGGAAAGAAACCCCGAAGTACCCAACGAGCATTATAGTGATCGAGGGAGCCATCGGGCTTGAGCTTGTGGCGAAATACCCACTTGTCAGAGACGATATTGGCATCCCAAGGAGGAGGCACAAGATCCCAAGTGTTGTTGCTGAGGAGATCACGGTACTCCGCAGTCATAGCATCGAGCTAGTTGGGATCCTTGAGAGCGGCACGGGCGGAGGTGGGAACCGAGGAGTACCTACTGACAGAGGAAACATGCAGGTTAAGCCGCTCGCGAGGGCCCTTGTGTATGCCGGAGGTGATGCACGTGCGATGAGTGGGTGCATGAGGGGCGGGTGGCGAGGGAGGGACGGGGGGGAGGGGAGGATGGTGCGGTAGGTGTAGGAGTGGTGACCGGAAGGGGTGGGACAACAATGGGTAAGTTGTCGTCGTCGGCGAGAAAGTCGTATGTGGTGGCGACAGTAGGCTGTAGGGAGGCAAAGGGAAAAGTCATCTCATCGAAAACAACGTGACGCGAGATGATGATGCGCTGGGTAGTGAGATCCATGCACCGATATACCTTATGACGAGAAGAATAGCCAAGAAAAACGCAAGCACTCAAATGCGGCGATAGTTTATGTGGCATAATAGAGGCGGTGTTGGGATAGCATAGGCAGCCGAAGACGCGTAGCAACGAGTAATCGTGATGGCTGTTGTGAAGGGCATGAAGGAAATATGCCCTAGAGGCAATAATAAAGTTATTATTTATTTCCTTATATCATGATAAATGTTTATTATTCATGCTAGAATTGTATTAACCGAAAACATAATACATGTGTGGATACATAGACAAACAGAGTGTCACTAGTATGCCTCTACTTGACTAGCTCGTTAATCAAAGATGGTTATGTTTCCTAACCATAGACATGAGTTGTCATTTGATTAACGGGATCACATCATTTAGAGAATGATGTGATTGACTTGACCCATTCCGTTAGCTTAGCACTTGATCGTTTAGTTTGTTGCTACTGCTTTCTTCATGACTTATACATGTTCCTATGACTATGAGATTATGCAACTACCGTTTACCGGAGGAACACTTTGTGTGCCACCAAATGTCACAACGTAACTGGGTGATTATAAAGGTGTTCTACAGGTGTCTCCGAAGGTACTTGTTGGGTTGGCGTATTTCGAGATTAGGATTTGTCACTCTGATTGTCGGAGAGGTATCTCTGGGCCCTCTCGGTAATGCACATCACTCAAGCCTTGCAAGCATTGCAACTAATGAAGTTAGTTGTGGGATGATGTATTACAGAACGAGTAAAGAGACTTGCTGGTAACGAGATTGAACTAGCTATTGAGATACCGACGATCGAATCTCGGGCAAGTAACATACCGATGACAAAGGGAACAACGTATGTTGTTATGCGGTCTGACCGATAAAGATCTTTGTAGAATATGTAGGAGCCAATATGAGCATCCAGATTCTGTTATTGGTTATTGACCGGAGACGTGTCTCGGTCATGTCTACATAATTCTCGAACCCGTAGGGTCCGCACGCTTAACATTACAATGACAGTTATATTATGAGTTTATATGTTTTGATGTACCGAAGGAGTTTGGAGTCCCGGATGAGATCAGGGACATGACGAGGAGTCTCGAAATGATCGAGACGTAAAGATCGATATATTGGACGGCTATATTCAGACATCGGAAAGGTTCCGAGTGATTCGAGTATTTTCGGGAGTACCGGGGAGTTACGGGAATTCGTATTGGGCCTTAATGGGCCATACGGGAAAGGAGAGAAAGGCCTCAAAGGGTTGCCGCACCCCTCCCCATGGGCTGGTCCGAATTGGACTAGGGAGGGGGGGGCGCCCCCTTCCTTCCTTCTCCTTTTCCCTTCCCTTTTCCTTCCCTCCTACTCCTAATACTTGGAAGGGCTCCTAGTTCTACTAGGAAAGGGGGAATCCTACTCCCAGTGGGATAGGACTCCCCTAGGGCGCGCCATAGAGAGGGTCGGCCCTCCCCCTCCTCCACTCCTTTATATACGGGGGCAGGGGGCACCCCAAAGACAGAACAATTGATCTCTTGATCTCTTAGTCGTGTGCGGTGCCCCCCTCCACCATAATCCACCTCGATCATATCATAGCGGTGCTTAGGCGAAGCCCTGCGTCGGTAGAACATCATCATCGTCACCACGCCGTCGTGCTGACGAAACTCTCCCTCAACACTCGGCTGGATCGGAGTTCGAGGGACGTCATCGAGTTGAACGTGTGCAGAACTCGGAGGTGTCGTGCGTTCGGTACTTGATCGGTCGGATCGTGAAGACGTACGACTACATCAACCGTGTTGTGCTAATGCTTCCGCTTTCGGTCTACGAGGGTACGTGGACAACACTCTCCTCTCTCGTTGCTATGCATCACCATGATCTTGCGTGTGCGTAGGAAATTGTTTGAAATTGCTACGTTCCCTATCAGTGACATCAGAGCCAGGTTTTATGCGTTGATGTAATATGCACGAGTAGAACACAAGTGGGTTGTGGGTGATATAAGTCATACTGCTTACCAGCATGTCACACTTTGGTTCAGCGATATTATTGGATGAAGCGGCCCAGACCGACATTACGCGTACGCTTACGCGAGACTGGTTTTACCGCCGTGCTATGCACACAAGTGACTAGCGGGTGTCAGTTTCTCCTACTTTAGTTGAACCGAGTGTGGCTACGCCCGGTCCTTGAGAAGGTTAAAACAGCACCAACTTGACAAACTATTGTTGTGGTTTTGATGCGTAGGTAAGAACGGTTCTTGCTAAGCCCATAGCAACCACGTAAAACTTGCAACAACAAAGTAGAGGGCGTCTAACTTGTTTTTGCAGGGCATGTTGTGATGTGATATGGTCAAGACATGATGCTATATTTTATTGTATGAGATGATCATGTTTTGTAACCGAGTTTTAGGCAACTGGCAGGAGCCATATGGTTGTCGCTTTATTGTATGCAATGCAATCGGGCTGTAATGCTTTACTTTATCACTAAGCGGTAGCGATAGTCGTGGAAGCATAATTGGCGAGAAGACAACGATGCTACGATGGATATCAAGGTGTCGCGCCGGTGACGATGGTGATCATGACGGTATTTCGGAGATGGAGATCACAAGTACAAGATGATGGTGGCCATATCATATCACTTATATTGATTGCATGTGATGTTTATCTTTTATGCATCTTATCTTGCTTTGATTGACGGTAGCATTATAAGATGATCTCTCACTAAATTTCAAGATAAAAGTGTTCTCCCTGAGTATGCACCGTTGCCAAAGTTCGTCGTGCCTAGACACCACGTGATGATCGAGTGTGATAAGCTCTACGTCCATCTAGAATGGGTGCAAGCTGTTGGAAATATGCCCTAGAGGCAATAATAAATTGGTTATTATTATATTTCCTTGCTCATGATAATCGTTTATTATCCATGCTAGAATTGTATTGATAGGAAACTCAGATACATGTGTGGATACATAGACAACACCATGTCCCTAGTAAGCCTCTAGTTGACTAGCTCGTTGATCAATAGATGGTTACGGTTTCCTAACCATGGACATTGGATGTCGTTGATAACGGGATCACATCATTAGGAGAATGATGTGATGGACAAGACCCAATCCTAAGCCTAGAACAAAGATCGTGTAGTTCGTATGCTAAAGCTTTTCTAATGTCAAGTATCATTTCCTTAGACCATGAGATTGTGCAACTCCCGGATACCGTAGGATTGCTTTGGGTGTACCAAACGTCACAACGTAACTGGGTGGCTATAAAGGTTCACTACAGGTATCTCCGAAAGTGCCTGTTGGGTTGGCACGAATCGAGACTGGGATTTGTCACTCCGTGTAAACGGAGAGGTATCTCTGGGCCCACTCGGTAGGACATCATCATAATGTGCACAATGTGACCAAGGAGTTGATCACGGGATGATGTGTTATGGAACGAGTAAAGAGACTTGCCGGTAACGAGATTGAACAAGGTATCGGGATACCGACGATCGAATCTCGGGCAAGTATCGTACCGCTAGACAAAGGGAATTGTATACGGGATTGATTAAGTCCTTGACATCGTGGTTCATCCGATGAGATCATCGTGGAACATGTGGGAGCCAACATGGGTATCCAGATCTCGCTGTTGGTTATTGGCCGGAGAGTTGTCTCGGTCATGTCTGCATGGTTCCCAAACCCGTAGGGTCTACACACTTAAGGTTCGATGACGCTAGGGTTATAGGGAAAGTATGTACGTAGTTACCGAATGTTGTTCGGAGTCCCGGATGAGATCCCGGACGTCACGAGGAGTTCCGGAATGGTCCAGAGGTAAAGATTGATATATATATAGGAAGTATGGTTTTGGCCACCGGAAGTGTTCCGGGCATCACCGGTAGTGTACCGGGACCACTGGAGGGGTCCGGGGGTCCACCAGGCGGGGCCACCAGCCCCGGAGGCTTACATGGGCCATAGTAGTAGAAGTGATAGATGATGAGACAACTTCAAGAAGACACGATGATGGAGATCATGGTGTCATGCCGGTGACAACGATGATCATGGAGCCCCGAAGATGGAGATCAAAAGGAGCAAAATGATATTGGCCATATCATGTCACTATTTGATTCCATGTGATGTTTATCATGTTTTACATCTTATTTGCTTAGAACGACGGTAGCTTAAATAAGATGATCCCTCACTAAAATTTCAAGAAAGGTGTTCCCCCTAACTGTGCACCGTTGCGAAGGTTCGTTGTTTCGAAGCACCACGTGATGATCGGGTGTGATAGATTCTAACGTTCGAATACAATGGGTGTAAGCCAGATTTACACAGCAAAAACACTTAGATTGACTTAACGAGCCTAGCATGTACAGACATGGCCTCGGAACACGGAAGACCGAATGGTCGAGCATGAGTCGTATAGAAGATACGATCAACATGAAGATGTTCACCGATGTTGACTAGTCCGTCTCACGTGATGATCGGACACGGCCTAGTTGACTCGGATCATGTTTCACTTAGATGACTAGAGGGATGTCTATCTGAGTGGGAGTTCATTAAATGAACTCAATTATCATGAACATAGTCTAAATTGTCTTTGCAAATATGTTGTAGATAAATAGCTCACGTTGTAGCTCCCTATTTCAATACGTTCCTAGAGAAAGATTAAGTTGAAAGATATTGTAAGCAATGATGCGGACTGAGTCCATAGTCCGAGGAGTGTCCTCACTGCTACGCAGAAGACTTACGTCTTTGATGCATCGCTCGATGTGCAAACCCCTACAACGTCGTCTGTGGATGTTGTGAACACCTGACAGACACGTCCTGATGACTACTTGATAGTTTAGTGCACCATACTTTACGGCTTAGAATCGGGATTCGAATGACGTTTTGAACACCATAAGACATATGAGATGTTCAAAGAGATGAAATTGGGATTTTAGGCTCATGCCCGTGTTGAGAGGTATGAGATCTCTGACAAGTTCTTTTGCCAACAAGATGGAGGAGAATAGCTCAGCTAGTGAGCATGTGCTCAGAATGTCTGGGTGCAACAATCACTTAAATCAAGTGGGAGTTAAACTTCCACATAAGGTAGTGATTGATAGAGTTCTCTAGACACTATCACTAAGCTACTAGATCTTCGTGATGAACTATGACATGCAAGGGATGGAGTTGATCCCGGAGCTGTTCGCGGTGCTTAAGACCGCAAAAGGTAGAAATCAAGAAGGAGCATCAAGTGTTGATGGTTTAACAAGACCACTGGTTTCAAGAAGGGCAAGGGCTAGAAGGGAAACTTCATGGATGGCAAACCAGTTGCCGCTCCAGTGAAGGAACCCAAGGTTGAAGCCAAACCCGAGACTAAGTGCTTCTATTGTAAAGGGAACGGTCACTGGTAGCGGAATTACCCCAAATGCATGGTAGATAAGAAGCCTGGCAACTTCAACAAAATTTATATGTGTCATTAATGTGTACCTCACTAGTACTCCTGGTAGCACCTGGGTATTGGATACCGGTTCAGTTACTATTATTGGTGACTTGAAGCAAAAGCTACGGACTAAACGGAGACTGGATAAGGACGAGGTGACGATGTGTGTTGGAAGTGTTTCCAAAGTTGATGAGATCACCATCGCACGCTCCATCTGCCTTCGAGATTAGTACTGAACCTAGATAAATGTTATTAGGTGTCTGCGTTGAGCATGAATATGATTAGATCATGTTCATTGCAATACGGTCATTCATTTAAGTTAGAGAATAATGGTTATTCTGTTTACATGAATGATATCTTTCATGGTCATGCACCCTATGTGAATGGTTCATTTAATCTCGGTCGTGGTAATACACATGTTCACGCCAAAAGATGTAGAGTTAATAATGATAGTACCACTTTCTCGTGGCACTACCGCTTAGGTCATATTGGCATAAGATGCATGAAGAAACTCCATGTCGATGGATGTTTGGAGTCACTTGATTTTGAATCACTTGACACATGCGAGCCATGCCTCATGGGCAGGATGACTACGACCCCGTTTTCAGGTACAATGAAACGGGCAAGTGACTTGTTGGAAATCATGCATGCCGATGCGTGTGATCCAATGAGAATTGAAGCGTGCGGTGGATATCGCTATTTTCTCGCCTTCACTGACGATTTGGGTAGATATAGGTATATCTACTTAATGAAGCACAAGTCTGAAACGTTTGAAAAGTTCAAGCGATTTCAGAGCGAAGTTAAGAATCATCATAACAATAAGATCATGTTCCTACGATCTGATCAAAAGGGGATTTTTTGAGTTATGAGTTTGGCAGATCACTTAAGATATTGTGGAATTGTTTCACAGTTGAAGCCACCTGGAAAACCACAGTTGTAATGGTGTGTCCGGCATTCATAATCGAACCCTATGAGATATGGTGCAATCTATGATGTCTCTTACCAATCTACCGTTTTCATTTTGAGGTTATGCGTTAGAGACAGCTGCATTCACTTTAGATAGGACACCATCTAAGTCCGTTGAGACGATGTCGTATGAGCATTGGTTTGGCAAGAAACCAAAGTTGTCGTTTCTTAATGTTTGGGGCTACGATGCTTAAGGCTTTAGCAGGAGAAGCTCGAACCCAAAAGCGGACAAACACATCTTCATAGGATACCCAAAGGTGACAGTTGGGTATACCTTGTATCTCAGATCCGAGGGCAAATTGTTTGTCGCTAAGAACGGGTCCTTTCTCGAGAAGGAGTTTCTCTCGAAAGAATTGAGTGGGAGGAAGATAGAACTTGATGAGGTTGTCGAACCTTTACCTCAACCAGAGAGTGATGCAACACAGAAAGATGTTTTCTGTGGCACCTACGTCTGTTGAACAAGAAGTTAATGATAGTGATCATGAAGCTTCGGATCAAGTTGCTATCGAACCTCGTAGGTCGACAAGGATATGTACTACTCCTAAGTGGTACGGTAATCCTGTCTTAGATATCATGTTGTTAGACAACAATGAACCTACGAGCTATGGAGAAGCGATGGTGGGCCTGTATTCCGACAAATGGTTAGAAGCCATGAAATCCGAGATAGGATCCATATATCAGAACAAAGTATGGACTTTGGTGGACTTGCCCGATGATCAGCAAGCCATTGAGATAAATGGATCTTTAAGAAGAAGACGGACGTGGGCGGTAATGTTACCGTCTATGAAGCTCGACTTGTGGGAAAGAGTCTTTTCACAAGTTCAAGGAGTTGACTACGATGAGAATTTCTCACCCGTAGCGATGCTTAAGTCCGTCGAAATCATGTTAGCATTAGCTGTATTTTTCGATTATGAAATCTTACAGATGGATGTCAAAACAAGTTTTCTTACCAAGTTTTCATAAGAAAAGTTGTATGTGATACAATAAAAGGTTTTGTCGATCCTAAGGATGCTAAAAGGTATGCTGGCTCCAGCAATCCTTCTATGGACTAGAGCAAGCATATCGGAATCGGAATATATGCTTTGATGGAGTGATCAAAGCTTTTAGGTTTATACAATGTTTGCTAGAAACTTGTATTTACAAGAAAGTGAGTGGGAGCACTACAACATTTCTGATAAGTATATGTGGATGACATATTGTTGATTCGAAATAATGTAGAATTTCTGGAAAGCATAAACGGTTGTTTGAAGAGTGATTTTCAAAGGAAGACCTGGATAAAGCTGCTTACATATTGGTCATCAAGATCTATAGAGATAGATCAAGACGCCTGATGATACTTTCAAAGAATGCACACCTTGACATGTTTTTGAAAGAGTTCAAAATAGATCAGTCAAAGAAGGGGTTCTTACCTGAGTTGTAAGGTCTGAAGTTGAGTAAGACTCAAAGCTTGACCACGGCAGAAGAAAGAGGAAGGACGAAGGTTGTCCCCTATGCTTTTGTCATAGGCTCTATACGGTATGCCATGCTGAGTACCGCACCTGATGTGTGCCTTGCCACATGTCTGGCAAGAAGGTACACAGGTGATCTAGGACTGGATCACTAGATAGCAGTCAAAATTATCCTTAGAGGAATAAGGAAATGTTTCTCGGTTATGGAGGTGATAAAGAGTTCGACATAAAGAGTTACGTCGATGCAAGCTTAACACCTATCCGGATAGCTCTGAGTAGAGATACCGGATATGTACAATGGAGCAATAATTTGGAATAGCTCCAAGTGGAACATGGTAGAAGCATCTACGATATAAAGTTTTGCGAAATACATAGGGATCTGAATATGGCAAGACCCGTTGACTACAACCTCTCTCACAAGCATAACATGATCAAACCCAGAACTGTTTGAGTGTTTATCACATAGTGATGTGAACTAGATCATTGAGTCTAGTAGACTCTTGGATGTTGGTTACATGGCGATGTGGCCTGTGAGTGTGTTGGTGTTCTGGGAACGGGGGTCCCCAGACTTGCCTGCCTGCGGCCTGCGGCGTGGCTCAAAGGGGGGCCCAGCACGACCCATCTTCACCAACACAAACCTAAGACCCTCGCGAGGGGCCAAGCCTCGCGAGGCGGACGACGCGAAGCTTCCTCAGGCACGGCCTCGTCAGGCTGGCTCACGAGGAGGCGGAGAGATCAAGGCGGGGTACCTCACGAGGTGCCCATGACGCAAGGCATGATAACTCAGGGCGCCAGGCGGGTGCCAGCCCGCGCAGCGTCCTCCTTTCCTCTTTGGTGCAAAGGGGGCAAGCGCAGCCGTGGAGTACCGAGGCATCAGGCAAAGGTTGCCGTTTCGGTGCAACGAGACCAAGACCAGGAGGACTACGAGACGGAGGTTATCGTGGAGCCCAAGCCGGCGTCATCACCAGAGCTTTGTGCAGGCGAAGAACGCTTTTGTCAGGATAGCTGATACTTGCTGTCCCCCTTCAAATTAGCCTGCCATTGTTGGCTCCCTTCCCGCTCAATATTTGGGAAGAGGACCAGGGCCTCTATAAATAGGACCAGCCACCCACACAGCAAGGGGGGTTCCGGTTGGTCAAAGGAGAGCAGAGAGAGAGAGAGAGAGAGAAAGGTGGTTGAACTCCTCCCAGCAGTTCATCGCCTCAGCCAAGAACAGACCCTTGCGAGGCTGTTCTTCCTTGTATTGTTCATCATCATCAGCCCAAGAGGCAATCCACCACACCACACACTGGAGTAGGGTATTACACCACAACGGTGGCCCGAACCAGTATAAACCCTGTGTCTCTTGTGTTGTTCTTTCCTTAGTTTAGATACTAGCACGGCGGAGGGGTGCAGGAAGGTAGGAGGCGAAATCTCCGCGCGCACCCCAGTGTTCGAACCTCAAGGGTCTTCCGGAACCCGAAATCCGACATTTGGCGCGCCAGGTAGGGGTGCGCCGGAATTCATATTCCACCGCCACGTTCTCCTCCGACCGTCACGCCCATGTCTGACGCTCGTCGGGCCCGCGCCGAGCGCCAGGCCGCACTCGCTTCCCGCGTCGCCCAGACGGCCCCTGTCGGCTGGCATCCACGCCGTTCCCCGTCACCTGCCGTCAACGCCGCCACCGGCCCGGCGGGGGACGAGCGGCAAGCATGGTCCCAGCATCCGTCCGTGCGGCAAGACGGCCGCACCGCAACCCCCTCGCTCGCCCCAGCTGGTTCTTCGTCCCGCGCGCTCCGCGCGTTCATGGAGGCTCGGGCTGCACTCATCGCGGCAAACGAGCTCCTGCGCTACCGTCCCATCGACGACGTCTACGAGGAATGGCTCGACCTCGTCGTCGAGCTCGTCCGCGCTGCAGGGGGCTCTTCCGCGCCGTCCGTTCCGCTGCACCGCACCACGCCCCGCGCAGGCGAAGAGGCTCCGTCGGTGCCCCGGCCGCCTCCTCCTCAAGAAGACGCCATGGCTCCAAGGCGCATGGCCCCTGGGCGGAACCCACTCCGTCAGGTGCCAGCGCAGCAAGAACAGTGCTGCCAAGAAGTCCCTCGCCCGCCAGAAGCTGCCCGGGCGCTCCTTGCTCCAGCACGTCGCGACCATCCCCCTGCTGCCGCGCGTGGGGACATGCAAGACCAGGCTCTCTGTCACCTAAGGCCTCCCGTGGCCACAGCAGGCTGCCACGCCTACACCCCCGAACTACGCGGCATCGCGTGGCCCGGCAAGTTCAAGCCAGACCTGCCTCCTCACTACGACGGCACGGCCGACCCTGCGGAGTTCCTCCAGCTCTACGAGCTGGGCATCGAAGCTGCCAACGGAGACGAGAAGGTCATGGCAAACTGGTTTCCCATGGCGCTCAAGGACGGGGCCCGCACCTGGCTCCTGAACCTGGCTCCAGGCATAATCTCCTCCTGTGAAGAGATGCGCACCCGCTTCATCGCCAACTTCCAAGGTACTCCCGACCGGCCACCCGCCGTGAGCGACATGCGCCGCATCAAGCAACAACCCGGGGAAACCCTGCAGAAGTACATCCAGTGCTTCAACAACGCACGCCTCAAGATCCCCAAGATGACTGAGGAGGTCATCATCTCAGCTTTCTCCGACAGTGTGCGCGACGTCAAGATGAAGGAGGAGCTGGCGATGCATGAAGACCTGTGCACTTCCTTGGAGCTGTTCAACTTGGCAAACAAGTGCGCCAGGGCTGAGGAGGGGCGCCTCTCCCTCCTCGAGCTGCCTGCCGCAGACCCAGAAGAGAAGAAGCTCAAGGCCAAGGATGTGAAGCGCAAGGGGGCTGCAGTGCTCGCAGCAGAACCAGACACCAAGCGGGGCAGAGATCAGCCCGAACCTTCCAAGGGCAGCCGGTACTGTGTGTACCACGACCTCCACACCCACAACACCAATGAATGCCAAGAACTCAGAGCCGTGCGTGAAGGAAGGATCGGCCGTCACCCCGACCGCGGTGACCGGGGCTACGATCGAGGAGGGGGGAGAAACACAGGACGCTGGGAAGACCGTGGGCCGCACCAAGGGTGGCGCGACCAACCTCGCGAGGATCGCTGGCAAGACCCGCCTCGCGAGAGAGGATGGAGGGATCAGCCTCGCGAGGATCGCCCGCTAGGCAACGCAGGCCTTCCACCGCTGCCGCCGCAGCCAAGGAGAAACGAGGACCGCCATCAGGACGAGGAGGCTGGGGGCTTCCAGGAGCCGCGCGCGATCGCCTGCATCCTGGGAGGAGCTCAAGCCCCAGCCTCTCAGCGCATCTTCAAACAGTTCGCCCGCGAAGTGAACACAGTACTCCCCAGACTCGAAGCCACACGCCCTCTCAGGTGGTCGGCGTGCGCCATCACGTTCAGCTCAAGTGTGCGGCAATAGCCGGAGTCCTCCCGATGCTTTGTTCCCCAATCATCAGCAACATGGTGGTCACCAAGACCCTCATCGATGGCGGGGCAGGGCTCAACGTCCTGTCCATGGAGACGTTCAACAACCTCCAAGTGCCCTACAGCCAGCTTCAGCCAACCAAGCCCTTCTCCGGTATCACCGACGGCTCCACGGTCCCGATTGGGCAGGTCTGCCTCCCTGTCACCTTCAGGGCACGCGACAACTACCGCACCGAGCTCATCGACTTCGACGTCGCTCACATTCGCCTGCCGTACAACACCATCTTTGGGTACCCAGCGCTGGCCAAGTTCATGGCCGTAACTCACCACGGCTACAACGTCCTCAAGATGCCAGGAAGCGGCGGAGTCATCACGGTGCCCTGTGAAGAGAAGGACACGGTGTGTTCCCTGGAACGAGCCTTTCAGGCCGCACCATTGGAAGACCCGGATCGCGAAAGCAGGAGGCTTCCCGAGACCACCCCCAAGAAGAAGAAGACATCGTCCGGCTCGACCACTCAGGAGGCAGGCCCCTCTGGGCCCGCGCCTGCCTAGGGGGAGCCTCCCTCCATCGCATAGGAAAGCGCGCCTGGCACCCCCCTCAGGCAGGGCTCGGGACTCTCCCCTGGAGGGCCACCGACCTAGCTAGGGTCACGAGGGAGGCGCTTGGGCACCACATGGAGGCGTGTTTTGAAGCGCGTTTCCCTCAAGAAGG
This sequence comes from Triticum aestivum, assembly GCF_018294505.1. Taxonomy (NCBI): domain Eukaryota; kingdom Viridiplantae; phylum Streptophyta; class Magnoliopsida; order Poales; family Poaceae; genus Triticum; species Triticum aestivum. The sequence goes on from NC_057794.1 coordinate 533,969,098, forward strand.
AGCAAGGCAAGGAGATCCAGACCCACAGGAGTTCGTCAGCAAGGCCATTCAGAAGCTACAGGAGTCAAGAGTCATGAGAGGCGCCCGCCGCCTACCAGCAGTGGCCCCCCATCCAGGCGAGGATGGTGGGCTGCGCGTCTGCATCGACATACCCGGGCTCAATCGAGTCGTCTCTCTGGAGCGCCTCTGGACCTCGCGAGCGGGGCGCTGCGGAGGTCCACCCCACAGCTACGTTCGCATGCCTTACGGCTTGCCGAACACGGCTGACGCGCACCAGCGCCTCATGAGGGGCATCACGGAGGTACGAGAGGCCAGGCATTCCGCAGCCCTGGCAGAGATGGGGATGACCTGCGAGGAGTTGCCAGCGCCTCCAGAGCCTCCCGAGGCCCCTGGGCCATGGGGCTCGTGAGGATCGGCTCCCGCAGCCCCCCGAGCCTGCTACACAAACACCCCTTCGTCCTCAACATCATCAGGTGACATCTTTCGAGTTTTACTTCCAGCTGGGAGCGGCCCTAGGGCTGCATTATTCCCAGGCCGCGTGGGTCCGTCTCTGCGGCATGTATCCCTTTTATTTCGCGTCGATTAGCTTACCTTGTTGGGGGCGCCCCTCAAGCTGCATCACCCCCAAGTCGCTCGGGCCTGACCTAGTGATCTCTGCATTCCCGACATCTATTTGAACGAATTCACTCCTTCGCGGCTAATGTGTTTTACCTAGTTGCCTGCTCAGCTGACGACAACTAACGGAGCTGCTCCCGAACGGCACGACGCTTGCGCATGGGTCCGTCCCTGCAACATCGACAAACCTAGATGGCTGAGCTCTGGCCGCAGCAGCCCCACATAGCGTCACCTCGTCAAGCCTTCAGTGCCTCACTACCCCTCGGAAGCTACCAACGGCTGACCGTCAATTGTATGGCAACCCCTTGCTTTTTCTATGATGGACCTGCAGGACCTCCTGAAGGAGCTGCGTCAGGCGAGGCTCTCGCTGTGCCTCCTTCGCTCTCGTCCGCGCGAACCGCTTGGACGTTAAAGGGGGGGGGGGGTGCCTGAGCATCGCGACTTAGGGCTCCTACTGGCTCTCCAGCCCTCACCCTCTGGCCTTGACCACGGCATTGCGACCTGGCATACTAGCAACGGCTGAGATCCGCTCGAGGGCCGGGACCCGAGGACGTAGAGCAGAAAGGAGAGCTAAGGCGAGAGGGAGGAGACACACGAGGACCTCGCCAAGCAACCCCGCTCCTGCTGACGCACGGACCCGGCCACACACCAGATAGCGGCCCCTGATCCTCGAGATAAGTTATTGCCCGGAAGCGCCAGCTACCGTGGCACCATCCCCGCACCTAATGCTATCCCTTGTTAGCGACGCCGCTCCCCTTTCTCACCAAACGACGGCTGCTTGGGCGCCAAAGGGGACCTCCTGAGCATCGCGACTCAGGGGCTCTTACCGGACTCCGGGTCGCTCACCTCCTGGCCTTGACCACGGCATCGCGACCTGGCATACCTGCGACGGCTGAAGCCGCCTTGGGACTGGGACCTGTCGGCGCAGAGCACCAAGCCCTCGTGAGGTTCGAAAGGAAGGACTGAGCTAAGATGGAATGAGCAACTCACGCAATTCTACGACCAGTGTTATATATGCAAGACAGGATCACAGGCACCTTACAAGCCCCTACGGGATGCGTTTTTGATTCCTCGCAGGGAACGGATCCTAAAGGGACACAAACTACGCGCGTCCCTGCAAAAGACGCCATCATCAACAGTAGGCCGTCAAGCACTGACGCCAACCCCATCCAGATCAGAGTTGGCGGTGGCCTGACGAGCCCGCCCTGCTCCAGGAGTGGCGCCGGCTCGGGGGCTCGTAGCTGTCGTCGCTCGTCTCCGGAGTTGCGAAGAGCTCACCGGAGTCGCTGGAACCTCCGATGCCTCCACCACCTGAGGAGCCTCCAAGGGAGTGGGTGGCGTGCCCAGTCCTCGTCACAGCAGGGCCTGGCCACCTTCCCCGGGGCAGCACTCCAGCCGGCACCCGCTCGCATCAAAGACCTTGAAGAGCATCACCGAAGCACCATCGTAGTCCAAGTGGATCGCGAAGACTCCCCTTGTCCTGCAAACCCGGGCGATCTCCCTCCAGCTGCGGGTGATGTAGACCTCGCCCGGGGCGACGACCGCGACCTCTGCCTCAGTCGCGAGGGTGCTGCAGTCGGCGTGTTGTAGCCAGAGCTCCAGGGGCTCCCCCTGCGGGATGATGGAGGCGAAGAAGGGAGGCAGGCGAATCCAAGACTGAAGAGGAATGGAGACGTGGAGCACGAACTCTTGGGAGGAGCCCTCGGTGTGGACCCCAGGGGGGACGACCCACACCTTCGTGACCCGTCGGCGCCGCCCGTGGCGGTCAGCATCAGCTCCTTCGGGGCCCTCAACGTGGGCATACAATGGAAGCGGGAACCCTGGTGGCGCCCGCTCGCCCCGAGGCCTCGGCACCACCTGAAGGGCCCCTTCGTCCGGGCCACGGGGGATGAGCCGTTTCTTCGGCGGGAGGGGGTCTGGCCCCTCTCGGGGAGCCTTTCCCTTCTCTGCCGCCGAGAACCGGCGGATCGGAGCCATCGCGGCAAGACGGAGCAAGGATCGGGAAGAAGGAAAAGCGAGGAGGAGTGGACTAGAAGGGCGCGCACCATCCTGTACTTATGGCCGGCGAAGGCCAACCGCCGGCCTCCACGATCACAGGTAATCATGACCCGTTTTTGAATGCAGGGACTTATTCCATCCGTGCAGTTGCCGAGGTGTCATGGGGAAGTGGAGGGCCCCACGTCCAATCAACCGCCATGCGGCGCCCAAGGCCGCAGGCTGTTAGGGCCCGCGGCGCTTCGCTCTTGCCCTTCCGCCTCCCTGCACGGCCAAGTCCGGGCGCGCCTTGGGCCCGGGGGCTACTGTCGGCGTTCTGGGAACGGGGGTCCCCAGACTTGCCTGCCTGCGGCCTGCGGCGTGGCTCAAAGGGGGCCCCAGCACGGCCCATCTTCACCAACACAAACCCAAGACCCTCGCGAGGCGGACGACGCGAAGCTTCCTCAGGCACGGCCTTGTCAGGCTGGCTCACGAGGAGGTGGAGAGATCAAGGCGGGATACCTCACGAGGTTCCCATGACGCAAGCCATGACAACTCAGGGCTCCAGGCGGGTGCCAGCCCGCTCAGCGTCCTCCTTTCCTCTTTGGTGCAAAGGGGGCAAGCGCAACCGCGAAGTATCGAGGCATCAGGCAAAGGTTGCCGTTTTGGTGCAACGAGACCAAGACCAGGAGGACTACGAGACGGAGGTTACCATGGAGCCCAAGCCGGTGTCATCACCAGAGCTTTGTGCAGGCGAAGAACGCTTTTGTCAGGAGAGCTGATACTTGCTGTCCCCCTTCAAATTAGCCCGCCATTGTTGGCTCCCTTCCCGCTCAATATTTGGGAAGAGGACCAGGGCCTCTATAAATAGGACCAACCACCCACACAGCAAGGGGGGTTCCGGTCGGTCAAAGGAGAGCAGAGAGAGAGAGAGAGAGAGAGAGAGAGAGAAAGGTGGTTGAACTCCTCCCAGCAGTTCATCGCCTCAGCCAAGAACAGACCCTCGCGAGGCTGTTCTTCCTTGTATTGTTCATCATCATCAGCCCAAGAGGCAATCCACCACACCACACACTGGAGTAGGGTATTACACCACAACGGTGGCCCGAACCAGTATAAACCCTGTGTCTCTTGTGTTGTTCTTTCCTTAGTTTAGATCCTAGCACGGCGGAGGGGTGCAGGAAGGTAGGAGGCGAAATCTCTGCGCGCACCCCAGTGTTCGAACCTCAAGGGTCTGCCGGAACCCGAAATCCGACAGTGTGTTAATCACATGGCGATGTGAACTAGATTATTGACTCTAGTGCAAGTGGGAGACTGTTGGAAATATGCCCTAGAGGCAATAATAAATTGGTTATTATTATATTTCCTTGTTCATGATAATCGTTTATTATCCATGCTAGAATTGTATTGATAGGAAACTCAGATACATGTGTGGATACATAGACAACACCATGTCCCTAGTAAGCCTCTAGTTGACTAGCTCGTTGATCAATAGATGGTTACGGTTTCCTGATCATGGACATTGGATGTCGTTGATAACGGGATCACATCATTAGGTGAATGATGTGATGGACAAGACCCAATCCTAAGCCTAGCACAAAGATCGTGTACTTCGTATGCTAAAGCTTTTCTAATGTCAAGTATCATTTCCTTAGACCATGAGATTGTGCAACTCCCGGATACCGTAGGAATGCTTTGGGTGTACCAAACGTCACAACGTAACTGGGTGGCTATAAAGGTTCACTACTGGTATCTCCGAAAGTGTCTGTTGGGTTGGCACGAATCGAGACTGGGATTTGTCACTCCGTGTAAACGGAGAGGTATCTCTGGGCCCACTCGGTAGGACATCATCATAATGTGCACAATGTGACCAAGGAGTTGATCACGGGATGATGTGTTATGGAACGAGTAAAGAGACTTGCCTGTAACGAGATTGAACAAGGTATCGGGATACCGACTATCGAATCTCGGGCAAGTATCGTACCGCTAGACAAAGGGAATTGTATACGGGACTGATTAAGTCCTTGACATCGTGGTTCATCCGATGAGATCATCGTGGAACATGTGAGAGCAACATGGGTATCCAGATCCCGCTGTTGGTTATTGGCCAGAGAGTTGTCTCGGTCATGTCTGCATGGTTCCCGAACCCGTAGGGTCTACACACTTAAGGTTCGATGACGCTAGGGTTATAGGGAAAGTATGTACGCGGTTACCGAATGTTGTTCGGAGTCCCGGATGAGATCTCGGACATCATGAGGAGTTCCGGAATGGTCTGGAGGTAAAGATTGATATATATAGGAAGTATGGTCTTGGCACCGGAAGTGTTCCGGGCATCACCGGTAGTGTACCGGGACCACTGGAGGGGTCTGGGGGTCCACCAGGTGGGGCCACCAGCCCCGGAGGCTTACATGGGCCAATAGTGGGAAGGGACCATCCCCTAGGTGTGCTGGGGCGCCTCCCACCAAGGCCCAAGGCGCCTCCAAGAGGGGAAGGGGGCAAACCCTAGGGCAGATGGGCCCTAAGGCCCACCCCAGGTGCGCCTCCCCCTCTCCCCCTTGTGGCCGCCACCCAGATGGGATCTGGGGGCTGCCGCCACCCCTAGGGAGGGAACCCTAGGTGGGGGCGCAGCCCCTCCCCTCCCCCTATATATACTTGAGGTTTGGGGCTGCCCAACACATGCGATTCAATCTCCCTGTTGGCGCAGCCCTACCTCTCTCCCTCCTCGTCTCTCGTAGTGCTTGGCGAGCCCTGCTGGAGTCCCGCGCTCCTCCACCACCACCACGCCGTCGTGCTGCTGCTAGATGGAGTCTTCCCCAACCTCTCCTTCTCCCCTTGCTGGATCAAGGTGTAGGAAATGTCATCGGGCTGTACGTGTGTTGAACACGGAGGTGCCGTCCGTTCGGCACTAGGATCATCGGTGACTTGGATCACGACGAGTACGACTCCATCAACCCCGTTCACTTGAACACTTCCGCTTAGCAATATACAAGGGTATGTAGATGCACTCTCCTTCCCCTCGTTGCTGGATTACTCCATAGATTGATCTTGGTGATGCGTAGAAAATTTTGAATTTCTGCTATGATCCCCAACACAAGCCAGTTTTGCACACACAGAATACTCAGGTTAAACTTAACGAGCCTAGCATATGCAGATATGGCCTTGGAACACTGAGACCGAAAGGTCGAGCGTGAATCATATAGTAGATATGATCAACATATTGATGTTCACCATTGAAAGCTACTCCATTTCACGTGATGATCGGTTATGGTTTAGTTCATTTGGATCACGTGATCACTTAGAAGATTAGAGGGATGTCTTTCTAAGTGGGAGTTCTTAAGTAATATGATTAATTGAACTTAAATTTATCATGAACTTAGTCCTGATAGTATTTTGCAAATCATGTTGTAGATCAATAGCTCGCGTTGTTGCTTCCCTGTGTTTATTTTGATATGTTCCTAGAGAAAACTAAGTTGAAAGATGTTAGTAGCAATGATGCGGATTGGATCCGTGATCTGAGGTTTATCCTCATTGTTGCACAGAAGAATTATGTCCTTGATGCACCGCTAGGTGACAGACCTATTGCAGGAGCAGATGCAGACGTTATGAACGTTTGGCTAGCTCAATATGATGACTACTTGATAGTTTAGTGCACCATGCTTAACGGCTTAGAATCGGGACTTCAAAGACGTTTTGAACGTCATGGTGTTGGAAATATGCCCTAGAGGCAATAATAAATTGATTATTATTATATTTCCTTGTTCATGATAATCGTTTATTATCCATGCTAGAATTGTATTGATAGGAAACTCATATACATGTGTGGATACATAGACAACACCATGTCCCTAGTAAGCCTCTAGTTGACTAGCTCGTTGATCAATAGATGGTTACGGTTTCCTGACCATGGACATTGGATGTCGTTGATAACGGGATCACATCATTGGGAGAATGATATGATGGACAAGACCCAATCTTAAGCCTAGCACATAGATCGTGTAGTTCGTTTGCTAAAGCTTTTCTAATGTCAAGTATCATTTCCTTAGACCATGAGATTGTGCAACTCCCGGATACCGTAGGAATACTTTGGGTGTGCCAAACGTCACAACGTAACTGGGTGGCTATAAAGGTGCACTACGGGTATCTCCGAAAGTGTCTGTTGGGTTGGCACGAATCGAGACTGGGATTTGTCACTCCGTATAAACGGAGAGGTATCTCTGGGCCCACTCGGTAGGACATCATCATAATGTGCACAATGTGACCAAAGAGTTGATCACGGGACGATGTGTTACAGAACGAGTAAAGAGACTTGCCGGTAACGAGATTGAACAAGGTATCGGGATACCGACGATCGAATCTAGGGCAAGTACAATACTGCTAGACAAAGGGAATTGTCTACGGGATTGATCGAATCCTCGACATCGTGGTTCATCCGATGAGATCATCGTGGAACATGTGGGAACCAATATGGGTATCCAGATCCCGTTGTTGGTTATTTACCGGAGAACGTCTCGGTCATGTCTGCATGGTTCCCGAACCCGTAGGGTCTACACACTTAAGGTTCGATGACGCTAGGGTTATAAGGAATAGATATACGTGGTTACCGAATGTTGTTCGGAGTCCCGGATGAGATCCCGGATGTCACGAGGAGTTCCGGAATGGTCCGGAGGTAAAGATTTATATATGGGAAGTCCTGTTTTGGTCACCGGAAAAGTTTTGGGTTTTATCGGTAACGTACCGGGACCACCGGGAGGGTCCCGGGGGTCCACCAAGTGGGGCCACCAGCCCCGGAGGGCTGCATGGGCCAAGTGTGGGAGGGGACCAGCCCCAGATGGGCTGGTGCGCCCCCCACCAAGGCCCAAGGCGCCTCCAAGAGGGAAGGGGGCAAACCCTAGGGCAGATGGGCCCTAAGGCCCACCCCAGGTGCGCCTCCCCCTCTTCCCCTTGTGGCCGCCACCCAGATGGGATCTGGGGGGCTGCCACCACCCCTAGGGAGGGAACCCTAGGTGGGGGTGCAGCCCCTCCCCTCCCCCTACATATACTTGAGGTTTGGGCTGCCCATACAGACGAGTGTCTCTCCTTCTTGGCGCAACCCTACCTCTCTCCTCCTCGTCTCTTGCGGTGCTTGGAGAAGCCCTGCTGGAGTACCACGCTCCTCCATCACCACCACGCCATTGTGCTGCTGCTGGATGGAGTCTTCCTCAACCTCTCCCTCTCTCCTTGCTGGATCAAGGCATGGGAGACGTCACCGGGCTGTACGTGTGTTGAACGCGGAGGTGCCGTCCGTTCGGCACTAGGATCTCCGGTGATTTGGATCACGACGAGTACGACTCCTTCAACCCCGTTCTCTTGAACGCTTCCGCATAGCGATCTACAAGGGTATGTAGATGCACTCTCCTTCCCCTCGTTGCTGGTTTCTCCATAGATAGATCTTGGTGACACGTAGGAAAATTTTGAATTTCTGCTACGTTCCCAACAGTGGCATCATGAGCTAGGTCTATTGCGTAGATTATATGCACGAGTAGAACACAAAGTAGTTGTGGGCATTGATTTTGTTCAATATGCTTACCGTTACTAGTCCAATCTTGATTCGGCGGCATTGTGGGATGAAGCGGCCCGGACCGACCTTACACGTACTCTTACGTGAGACTGGTTCCACCGACTAACATGCACTAGTTGCATAAGGTGGCTAGCGGGTGTCTGTCTCTCCCACTTTAGTCGGATCGGATTCGATGAAAAGGGTCCTTATGAAGGGTAAATAGCAATTGGCATATCACGTTGTGGTTTTTGCATAGGTAAGAAACGTTCTTGCTAGAAACCCTTAGCAGCCACATAAAACATGCAAACAACAATTAGAGGACGTCTAACTTGTTTTTGCAGGGTATGCCATGTAATGTGATATGGCCAAAAGGATGTGATGAATGATATATGTGATGTATGAGATTGATCATGTTCTTGTAATAGGAATCATGACTTGCATGTCGATGAGTATGACAACCGGCAGGAGCCATAGGAGTTGTCTTTATTTATTGTATGAGCTGCTTGTCATTGAACAATGCCATGTAATTACTTTACTTTGTTGCTAACCGGTAGCCATAATAGTAGAAGTAATGGTTGGCGAGCAACTTCATGGAGACACGATGATGGAGATCATGATGATGGAGATCATGGTGTCATGCCGGTGACAAGATTATCATGGAGCCCCAAGATGGAGATCAAAGGAGCTATATGATATTGGCCATATCATGTCACTATTATTTGATTGCATGTGATGTTTATCATGTTTTTGCATCTTGTTTACTTAGAACGACGGCAGTAAATAAGATGATCCCTCATAATAATTTCAAGAAAGTGTTCCCCCTAACTGTGCACCGTTGCGACAGTTTGTTGTTTCGAAGCACCACGTGATGATCGATGTGATAGATTCTAACGTTCACATACAACGGGTGTAAGACAGATTTACACACGTGAAACACTTAGGTTGACTTGACGAGCCTAGCATGTACAGACATGGCCTCGGAACACAAGAGACCGAAAGGTCGAGCATGAGTCGTATGGTAGATACGATCAACATGAAGATGTTCACCGATGTTGACTAGTCCGTCTCACGTGATGATCGGACACGGCCTAGTTGACTCGGATCATGTAATCACTTAGATGACTAGAGGGATGTCTATCTGAGTGGGAGTTCATAAGATGAACTTAATTATCCTGAACATAGTCAAAAGATCTTCACAAATTATGTCGTAGCTCGCGCTTTAGTTCTACTGTTTAGATATGTTCCTAGAGAAAATTTAGTTGAAAGTTGATAGTAGCAATTATGTGGACTAGGTCCGTAAACTGAGGATTGTCCTCATTGCTTCATAGAAGGCTTATGTCCTTAATGCACCGCTCAGTGTGCTGAACCTCGAACGTCGTCTGTGGATGTTGCGAACATCTGACATACACATTTTGATAACTACGTGATAGTTCAGTTAAACGGTTTAGAGTTGAGGCACCGAAGATGTTTTGAAACGTCGCGAAACATATGAGATGTTTCGAGGGCTGAAATTGGGATTTCAGGCTCGTGCCCACGTCAAGAGGTATACGACCTCCGACGATTTTCTTAGCCTACAAACTAAGGAGAAAAGCTCAATTGTTGAGCTTGTGCTCAGATTGTCTGAGTACAACAATCATTTGAATCGAGTGGGAGTTGATCTTCCAGATGAGATATTGATGTTTCTCCGAAGTCATTACCACCAAGCTACTAGAGCTTCATGATGAACTATAATGTATCAGGGATAGATATGCTGATCCTTGAAATATTCGCGATGTTTGACACCGCGAAAGTAGAAATCAAGAAGGAGCATCAATTGTTGATGGTTAGTGAAAACCACTAGTTTCAAGAAGGTCAAGGGCAAGAAGGGAGACTTCATGAAACGGCAAATCAGCTGCTGCTCTAGTGGAGAAACCCAAGGTTGAACCCAAACCCGAGACTGAGTGCTTCTGTAATAAGGGGAACAACCACTGGAGCAGAATTACCCTAGATACTTGGTAGATGAGAAGGCTGTCGATAGAAGTATATTGGATATACATTATGTTAATGTGTACGTTACTAGTACTCCTAATAGCACCAGGGTATTAGATACCGGTTCGGTTGCTAAGTGTTAGTAACTCGAAATAAAAGCTACGGAATAAACGGAGACTAGCTAAAGGTGAGATGACGATATGTGTTGGAAGTATTTCCAAGGTTGATCAAATATCGTACGCTCCCTCTACCATCGAGATTGGTGTTTGCGTTGAGCATAGACATGATTGGATTATGTCTATCGCAATACGGTTATTCATTTAAGGAGAATAATGGTTACTCTGTTTATTTGAATAATACCTTCAATGGTCTTACACCTAAAATGAATGGTTTATTGAATCTCGATCGTAGTGATACACATGTTCATGCCAAAAGATAGTAATGATAGTACCACCTACTTGTGGCACTGCCACGTAAGTCATATCGGTATAAAACGCATGAAGAAGCTCCATGTTGATGGATCTTTGGGCTCACTCATTTTTGAAAAGTTTGAGGCATGCGAACCATGTCTATTGGTGTATATGCATGAAGAAACTCCATGCAAATGGACCATTTGGACTCACTTGATTTTGAATCACTTGAGACATGCAAATCATACCACATGGGCAAGATGACTGAAAGCCTCGTTTTCAGTAAAATGGAACTAGAAAGCAACTTGTTGGAAGTAATACATTTTGATGTGTGCAGTCCAATGAGTGCTGAGGCATGTAGTGGATATCGTTATGTTCTTACTTCACAGATGATTTGAGTAGATGTTGAGTATATTTACTTGATGAATCACGGGTCTGAATTATTGAAAGGTTCAAGTAATTTCAGGGTGAAGTTGAAAGATCGTCGTGACAAGAGGATAAAATATCTATGATATGATCATAGAGATGAATATCCGAATTATGAGTTTGGCACAGAATTAAGACATTGTGGAAATTGTTTCACAACTAATACAGCCAGGAACACCAGTGTGATGGTGTGTCCGAACATCATAACTGCACCCTATTGGATATGATGCATACCATGATGTCTCTTATCGAATTACCATGATAGTACATGGGTTAGGCATTAGAGACAACCGCATTCACTTTAAATAGGGCACCACGTAATTTCGATGAGATGACACCGTATGAACTATGGTTTAGAGAAACCTAAGCTGTCATTTCTTAAAAGTTTGGGGCTGCGACGCTTATGTGAAAAAAGTTTCAGGCTGATAATCTCGAACCCAAAGCGGATAAATGCATCTTCATAGGACACCCAAAACAGTTGGGTATACCTCCTGTCTCAGATCCGAAAGCAATAAGGGATTGTTTCTAGAATCGGGTCCTTTCTCGAGAAAAAGTTTCTCTCGAAAGAATTGAGTGGGAGGATGGTGGAGACTTGATAAGGTTGTTGAACCGTCTCTTCAACTAGTGTGTGGCAGGGCACAGGAAGTTGTTCCTGTGGCACCTACACCAATTGAAGTGGAAGCTTATGATGGTGATCATGAAACTTCAGATCAAGTCACTACGAAACCTCGTGGGATGACAAGGATGCGTACTACTTGAGAGTGGTATGTAATCCTGTCTTGGAAGTCATGTTGCTAGACAACAATGAACCTACGAGCCATGGAGAAGCGAGGGTGGGCCCGGATTCCGATAAATGGCTTGAGGCCATAAAATCCCAGAGAGGATCCATGTATGAAAACAAAGTGTAGACTTTGGCAGAACGGCTCGATGGTCGTAAGGCTGTTGAGTACAGATGGATTTTAAAAGGAAGACGGACAATGATGGTAAGTATCACCATTAAGAAAGCTCGACTTGTCGTTAAGATTTTTTCCGACAAGTTCAAGGAGTTGACTATGATGAGACTTTCTCACTCGTAGCAATGCTAAGAGTCTGTTGGAATTATATTAGCGATTACTGCATTATTTATGAAATCTTGCAGATAGGATGTCAAAACATTGTTTCCTCGACGATTTTCTTGAGGAAAGGTTGTATGTGATACAACCGGAAGGTTTTGTCAATCCTGAAAGATGCTAATAAGTATGCAAAGCTCCAGCTATCCTTCTAAGGACTAGAGTAAGCATCTCGGAGTTGGAATGTATGATTTGATGGGATGATCAAAGATTTTGGGTGTATACAAAGTTTATGAGAAACTTGTATTTCCCAAGAAGTGAGTGGGAGCACTATAGAATTTCTGATGAATATATGTTGTTGACATATTGTTGATCAGAAATGACGTAGGATTTCTGGAAAGCATATAGGGTTATTTGAAAGTGTTTTTCAATGGAAAGCCTGGATTAAGCTACTTGAACATTGAGCATCAAGATCTATAAGGATAGATCAAAACGCTTAATGGTACTTTCAAATGAGCACAAACCTTGACATGATCTTGAAGGTGTTCAAGATGGATCAGTCAAAGAAGGAGTTCTTGCTTGAGTTGTAAGGTATGAAGTTAAGACTTAAAGCTCAACCACGGCAGAAGAAAGAGAAAGGATGAATGTCGTCCCCTATGCTTTTGTCATAGGCTCTATACGGTATGACATGCTGAGTACCGCACCTAATGTGTGCCTTGCCACATGTCTGGCAAGAGGGTACAAAGGTGATCCAGGAGTGGAACACCAGATAGCGGTCAAAATTGTCCTTGGAGTAATAAGGACATGTTTCTCGATTATGGAGGTGATAAAGAGTTCGGCGTAAAGGGTTACATCGATGCAAGATTTAACACCTATCCGAATGACTCTGAGTAGCAAACCGGACACGTATATTGGAGCAACCATTTGGAATAGCTCCAAGTGGAGCGTGGAAGCAGCATTTATAATATGACCTAGAGATTTGCGAAGTACATACAGATCTGAATGTTGCAGACCCGTAGACTAAAACCTCTCTCAGAAGCAAAACATGATCAAACCCAGAACTCATTGAGTCTTAATCACATGATGATGTGAACTAGTTTAGTGACACTAGTAAACTCTTTGGATGTTGGTCACATGGTGATGTGACCTGTGAGTGTTAATCACATGGCGATGTGAACTAGATTATTGACTCTAGTGCAAGTGGGAGACTGTTGGAAATATGTCCTAGAGGAAATAATAAATTGATTATTATTATATTTCCTTGTTCATGATAATCGTTTATTATCCACGCTAGAATTGTATTGATAGGAAACTCATATACATGTGTGGATACATAGACAACACCATGTCCCTAGTAAGCCTCTAGTTGACTAGTTCGTTGATCAATAGATGGTTACGGTTTCCTGACCATGGACATTGGATGTCGTTGATAACGGGATCACATCATTGGGAGAATGATATGATGGACAAGACCCAATCTTAAGCCTAGCACATAGATCGTGTAGTTCATTTGCTAAAGCTTTTCTAATGTCAAGTATCATTTCCTTAGACCATGAGATTGTGCAACTCCCGGATACCGTAGGAATACTTTGGGTGTGCCAAACGTCACAACGTAACTGGGTGGCTATAAAGGTGCACTACGTGTATCTCCGAAAGTGTTTGTTGGGTTGGCACGAATCGAGACTGGGATTTGTCACTCCGTGTAAACGGAGAGGTATCTCTGGGCCCACTCGGTAGGACATCATCATAATGTGCACAATGTGACCAAGGAGTTGATCACGGGATGATGTGTTATGGAATGAGTAAAGAGACGTGCCGGTAACGAGATAGAACAAGGTATCGGGATACCAATGATCGAATCTAGGGCAAGTACAATACCGCTAGACAAAGGGAATTGTATACGGGATTGATCGAATCCTCGACATCGTGGTTCATCCGATGAGATCATCGTGGAACATGTGGGAACCAATATGGGTATCCAGATCCCGCTGTTGGTTATTGACCGGAGAACGTCTCGGTCATGTCTGCATGGTTCCCAAATCCGTAGGGTCTACACACTTAAGGTTCGATGACGCTAGGGTTATAAGGAATAGATATACGTGGTTACCGAATGTTGTTCGGAGTCTCGGATGAGATCCCGGACGTCACGAGGAGTTCAAGAATGGTCCGGAGGTAAAGATTTATATATGGGAAGTCCTGTTTTGGTCACCGGAAAAGTTTCGGGTTTTATCGGTAACGTACCGGGACCGCCGGGAGGGTCCCGAGGGTCCACCAAGTGGGGCCACCAGCCCCGTAGGGCTGCATGGGCCAAGTGTGGGAGGGGACCAGCCCCAGATGGGTTGGTGCGCCCCCCCACCAAGGCCCAAGGCGCCTCCAAGAGGGAAGGGGGGCAAACCCTAAGGCAGATGGGCCCTAAGGCCCACCCCAGGTGCGCCTCCCCCTCTTCCCCTTGTAGCCGCCACCCAGATGGGATCTGGGGGGCTGCCGCCACCCCTAGGGAGGGAACCCTAGGTGGGGGCGTAGCCCCTCCCCTCCCCCTATATATACTTGAGGTTTGGGCTGCCCATACAGACGAGTTTCTCTCCTTCTTGGCGCAGCCCTACCTCTCTCCTCCTCGTCTCTTGCGGTGCTTGGCGAAGCCCTGCTGGAGTACCACGCTCCTCCATCACCACCACGCCATTGTGCTGCTGCTGGATGGAGTCTTCCTTAACCTCTCCCTCTCTTCTTGCTGGATCAAGGCATGGGAGACGTCATCGGGCTGTACGTGTGTTGAATGCGGAGGTGCCGTCCGTTCGGCACTAGGATCTCCGGTGATTTGGATCACGACGAGTACGACTCCTTCAACCCCGTTCTCTTGAACGCTTCCGCATAGAGATCTACAAGGGTATGTAAATGCACTCTCCTTCCCCTCGTTGCTTGTTTCTCCATAGATAGGTCTTGCTGACACGTAGGAAAATTTTGAATTTCTGCTACGTTCCCCAACACATGGACCATATGAGATGTTCCAGGAGTTGTAGTTAATGTTTCAAGCAAATACCTGAGTTGAGAGATATGAAGTCTTCAACAAGTTCTATAGCTAAAAGATGGAGGAGAATAGCTCAAAGCAGTGAGCATGTGCTCAGATTGTCTGGGTACTACAATCACTTGAATCAAGTGGGAGTTAATCTTCCACATAAGGTAGTGATTGACATAATTCTCTAGTCATCATCACCAAGTTAGTAGAACTTCATGATGAACTATAATATGCAAGGGATAACAGAAACAATTCCCAAGCTCTTGGTGATGCTGAAATCGACGAAGGTAGAAATCAAGAAAAATATCAAGTGTTGATGGTTGACAAAGACCACTAGTTTCAAGAAAAGGGCAAAGGGAAGAAAAGGGAACTTCAAGAAGAACGACAAGCAAGTTGCTGCTCAAGTGAAAAACCCAAGTCTGGACCTAAGCCTAAAACTGAGTGCTTCTACTACAAAGGGACTGGTCACTGGAAGCGGAACTACCCCAAGTAATTGGCGGGTAAGAAGGATGGCAAAGTGAACATAGGTATATTTGATATACATGTTATTGATGTGTACTTTACTAGTGTTTATAGCAACCCCTCAGTATTTGATACTAGTTCAGTTGCTAAGAATAGTAACTTGAAACAGGAGTTGCAGAATGAACGGAGACTAGTTAAGGGTGAAGTGACGATGTGTATTGGAAATGGTTCCAAGATTAATATGATCATCATTGCACACTCCCTATACTTTCGAGATTAGTGTTAAACCTAAAATAAAAGTTATTTAGTGTTTGCGTTGAAGCATAAATATGATTGGATCATGTTTATTGCAATACGATTATTCATGTAAGTTAGAGAATAATTGTTGTTCTGTTTACATGAATAAAACCTTCTATGGTCATACACCCAATGAAAATGGTTTGTTGGATCTCGATCATGGTGATACACATTTTTATAATATTGAAGCCAAAAGATGCAAAGTTAATAATGATAGTGCAACTTATTTGTGGCACTGCCGTTTAGGTCATATTGGTGTAAAGCGCATGAAGAAAATCCATGCTGATGGGCTTTTGGAATCACTTGATTATGAATCAGTTGATGCTTGCGAACCATGCCTCATGGGCAAGATGACTAAGACTCCGTTCTCCGGAACAATGGAGCGAACAACATATTTGTTGGAAATCATACATACTGATGTATGTGGTCCGATGAATATTAAGGCTTGCGGCAGGTATCATTATTTTCTGATCTTCAGAGATGATTTGAGCAGATATGAGTATATCTACTTGATGAAACACAAGTCTGAAACATTTGAAAAGTTCGAAGAATTTCAGAGTGAAGTGGAGAATCATCGTAATAAAAATAAAAGTTTCTACGATATGATCGCAGAAGTAAAATATTTGAGTTATGAGTTTGTCCTTCAGTTAAAAAAATGTGAAATAGTTTCACTACTCACGCCACCTGGAACACCACAGTGTAATGGTGTGTCCGAACGTCGTAATCGTACTTTATTAGATATATGGTGCGATCTATGATGTCTCTTACCGATTTACCACTATCGTTTTGGGGTTATGCATTAGAGACAGCTACATTCACGTTAAATACGACACCATCTAAATCCGTTGAGACGACACCGTATGAACTGTGGTTTGGCGAGAAACCTAAGCTATCGTTTCTTAAAGTTTGGGACTGCGATGCTTATGTGAAAAAGTTTCAACATGATAAGCTCGAACCCAAATCGGAGAAGTAAATCTTCATAGGATACCCAAAAGAAAATGTTGGGTACACCTTCTATCACAGATCCAAAGGCAAGTTATTCATTGCTGAGAATGGATCCTTTCTAGAGAAGGAGTTTCTCTCGAAAGAAGTGAGTGGGAGGAAAGTAGAACTTGATGAGGTAACTGTACCTGCTCCCTTATTGGAAAGTAGTTCATCACAGAAATCTGTTCCTGTGACTACTACACCAATTAGTGAGGAAGCTAATGATGATGATCATGTAACTTCAGATCAAGTTACTGCGGAACCTCGTAGGTAAACCAGAGTGAGATCCGCACCAGAGTGGTACGGTAATTCTGTTCTAGAGGTCATGTTACTTGACCATGACGAACCTACAAACTATGAGGAAGCGATTATGAGCCCAGATTCTGCGAAATGGCTTGAGCCATGAAATCTGAGATGAGATCCATGTATGAGAACAAAGTATGGACTTTGATTGACTTGCCCAGTGATCGGCGAGCCATTGAAATTAAATGGATCTTCAAGAGGAAGACGGACGCTGATAGTAGTGTTACCATCTACAAAGCTAGAATTGTCGCAAAAAGGTTTTCAACAAGTTCAAGGTGTTGACTACGATGAGAGTTTCTCACTCATATCTATGCTTAAGTCTGTCTGAATCATGTTAGCAATTGCTGCATTTTATGAAATCTAGCAAATGGATAAACAAAACTGCATTCCTTAATGGATTTATTAAAGAAGAGTTGTATATGATGCAACCATAAGGTTTTGTCAATCCTAAAGGAGCTAACAAAATATACAAGCTCCAGCGATCCATCTATGGACTGGTGCAAGCATCTCGGAATTGGAATATACGTTTTGATAAGTTGATCAAAGCATATAGTTTTATACAGACTTGCGGTGAAGCCTGTATTTACAAGAAAGTGAGTGGGAGCACTACAGCATTTCTGATAAGTATATGTGTATGACATATTGTTGATCGGAGATAATGTAGATTTTTTCTACAAAGCATAAAGGAATGTTTGAAAGGAGTTTTTCAAAGAAAGACCTCAATGAAGCTGCTTACATATTGAGCATCAAGATCTATAGAGATAGATCAAGACGCTTGATAAGTTTTTCAATGAGTACATACCTTGACAAGATTTTGAAGTAGTTCAAAATGGAACAGTAAAAGAAGGAGTTCTTGCCTGTGTTACAAAGGTGTGAAGTTGAGTAAGACTTAAAACCCGACCACGGCAGAAGATAGAGAGAGAATGAAAGTCATTACCTATGCCTCAGCCAAAGGTTCTATAAAGTATGCCATGCTGTGTACCAGACCTATTGTATACCCTGCCCTAAGTTTGGCAAGGGAGTACAATAGTGATCTAGGAGTAGATCACTGGACATTGGTCAAAATTATCCTTAGTGGAATAAGGATATGTTTCTCGATTATAGAGGTGACAAAAGGTTCGTCGTAAAAGGTTACGTCGATGCAAGTTTTGACACTGATCCAGGTGACTCAAAGTCTCAATCTGGATACATATTCAAAGTGGGAGCAATTAGCTAGAGTAGCTTAGTGCAGAGCATTGTTGACATAGAAATTTGCAAAATACTTACGGATCTGAATGTGGCAGACCCGTTGACTAAACTTCTCTCACAAGCAAAACATGATCACACCTTAGTACTCTTTGGGCGTTAATCACATGGCGATGTGAACTAGATAATTGAATCTAGTAAACCCTTTGGGTGTTGTTCACATGATGATGTGAACTATAGGTGTTCATCACATAGTGATGTGAACTATTAATGTTAAATCACATGGAGATGTGAACTAGAATATTGACTCTAGTGCAAGTGGGAGACTGAAGGAAATATGCCCTAGAGGCAATAATAAAGTTATTATTTATTTCCTTATATCATGATAAATGTTTATTATTCATGCTAGAATTGTATTAACCGGAAACATAATACATGTGTGAATACATAGACAAACAGAGTGTCACTAGTATGCCTCTACTTGACTAGCTCGTTGATCAAAGATGGTTATGTTTCCTAACCATAGACATGAGTTGTCATTTGATTAACGGGATCACATCATTAGGAGAATGATATGATTGACTTGACCCATTCCGTTAGCTTAGCACTTGATCATTTAGTTTGTTGCTACTGCTTTCTTCATGACTTATACATGTTCCTATGACTATGAGATTATGCAACTCACGTTTACCGGAGAAACACTTTGTGTGCCGCCAAATGTCACAACGTAACTAGGTGATTATAAAGGTGCTCTACAAGTGTCTCCGAAGGTACTTGTTGGGTTGGCGTATTTTGAGATTAGGATTTGTCACTCCGATTGTCGGAGAGGTATCTCTGGGCCCTCTCGGTAATGCACATCACTCAAGCCTTGCAAGCATTGCAACTAATGAAGTTAGTTGCGGGATGATGTATTACGGAACGAGTAAAGAGACTTGCCGGTAACGAGATTGAACTAGGTATTGAGATACCGACGATTGAATCTCGGGCAAGTAACATACCGATGACAAAGGGAACAACGTATGTTGTTATGCGGTATGACCGATAAAGATCTTTGTAGAATATGTAGGAGCCAATATGAGCATCCAGGTTCCATTATTTGCTATTGACCGGAGACGTGTCTCGGTCATGTCTACATAGTTCTCGAACCCGTAGGGTCCGCATGCTTAACACTACAATGACAGTTATATTATGAGTTTATATGTTTTGATGTACCGAAGGAGTTCGGAGTCCCGGATGAGATCGGGGACATGACAAGGAGTCTCGAAATGGTCGAGATGTAAAGATCGATATATTGGACGGCTATATTCGGACATCGGAAAGGTTCCGAGTGAGTCGGGTATTTTCGGGAGTACCGAGGAGTTACGGGAATTCGTACTGGGCCTTAATGGGCCATACGGGAAAGGAGAGAAAGGCCTCAAAGGGTGGCTGCACCCCTTCTCATGGGCTGGTCCGAATTGGACTAGGGAGGGGGGCGCCCCCTTCCTTCCTTCTCCTTTTCCCTTCCCTTTTCCTTCCCTCCTACTCCTAATACTTGGAAGGGCTCCTAGTTCTACTAGGAAAGGGGGAATCCTACTCCCGGTGGGAGTAGGACTCCCCTAGGGAGCGCCATAGAGAGGGCCGGCCCTTCCCCTCCTCCACTCCTTTATACACGAGGGCAGGGGGCACCCCAAAGACACAACACTTGATCTCTTGATCTCATAGCCGTGTGCGGTGCCCCCCTCCACCATAATCCACCTCGATCATATTGTAGCGGTGCTTAGGCGAAGCCCTGCGTCGGTAGAACATCATCATCGTCACCACGCCGTCGTGCTAACGAAACTCTCCCTCAATACTCGGCTGGATCGGAGTTCGAGGGACGTCATCGAGTTGAACGTGTGCAGAACTCGGAGGTGCCATGCGTTCGGTACTTGATCGGTCGGATCGTGAAGACGTACGACTGCATCAACCGCGTTGTGCTAACGCTTCCGCTTTTGATCTACGAGGGTACGTGGACAATACTCTCCCCTCTCATTGCTATGCATCACCATGATCTTGCGTGTGCGCAGGAATTTTTTTGAAATTGCTACATTCCCTATCAGGGCAAAATATGGATAAGGGGCGCTAATTGTTTTTTGTGGGAAGACGGTTGAGGACGTCACTGGCAGTGTGAAGTGCTTCGACCCAAAAACGAGGTGGTAAGCTAGCCTAAAGTAAGAGAGAACGCACAATGTCATTGCTAGTGCGAATAATGCGCTCAGCTTTACCATTTTGTTGGGAGTGTATGGGCAAGAGAAGAGAATATGAATACCGTGGCGGCGAGAGAGAGTGGATTATCGAACTCACGACCGTTGTCACATTGTATGGACACGAGAGCTAAGCCAAACTGAGTATCAACCTAAGCATATCCTCCCGCTTCCGCTCTCCTGCAACCCTAGCGCCACCGGCCTCCGTCCTCGCGCCGCCAGTCACCACCTTCCTCCCCTCCCATGGCGCCCTCAGAAACTCCTCCTCACCCCAACGCCGCCCTTTGGGCGCAGGCCATCGCCATCCAGAGCGTGCGCTCCCTCGTCCCCATCGTCCTCGAGTTCAAGAGCACCCTCTTCCCCAAGTGGAGGACCTTCTTCACCATCGCCGTCACCACCTACGCTCTCGAGGACCATCTCACCACCAAGACACCTTCCACCGACCCCACGTGGCTCCGCCTCGACGTCATGGTGCTTCGCTGGCTCTATGGCTCCATGGCCATGGACATCGTCAACCTCGTCATGCCTACCGACCCCTCCACCACCATGACGTACAAGGTCTGGACCTCCGTCCTCACGCTCTTCAATGACAACAAAAAGATTCGCGAGACTTATCTCGCCGAGGAGTTCCACAACATTAAGCAGGAGGATCGGTCCATCACTGATTACCTTCACCTACAAAAGACGGCGGCCGACGCCCTTGCCGACGTTGGTGCTCCCATCTCCAACCCCGAACTCGTCACCAACGTCATCAAGGGCCTTCACGAGCGATTCGACAACGTCGCCGACATCGCCCCCCTCCTCATGCCATTCCCTACCTTCCTCAACTTCCGCAACATGTTGCTGCTCCACGAGATGAAGGCCTCTCGGCGCTCCAACAGCAGCTCAGCCTCCGCCTTCTATGCTGCCAAAGGACCCATCCCCGCTCCTCCCAGCGGCGACGGTTCGTCCTGCGGGGCCGGTGGTGACGCTTCTTCAGGCGCGAGCGGCAGACAGCCATGGCAGGCTCCTGCCCCCTCCCATAATCCTCATGCCACTGGCTATGGCAAGGGGAAAGGCAAGAACAAGGGCTATAGGCCCGCCGGTGGTGCTCCTCCCATGCCGACGCCCTTCAACCCTTGGACCGGCGCCATCCAGATGTGGCCCATGCAGTCCCACTCCAACAGCACCGACGGCACCAGCGGCATCCTTGGACGGGGTCCGGGATCACGCGCCCACGCCTGCATGGACGCTCCTCCGTCTGCTCTCGGCGTGCCCTATGGAAGCTATGGTCCAGCCTCGTACGACGCTACTCCCTAAGGCATTATGCTGTCCTACACCGCACCCACGACACCGGCACCATCATGGGACACCACTGCTCTCTCTCAACACTTCACCAACATGACGCTGCAGCAGCCTGCCCCCGAGTGGGTCATGGACAGCGGCGCAACCGCCTACCTTCCCTACGACGCCGGTATCTTATCCTCTCTTTCTCCTCATCCTATATATCGTCATGTTGTTGTCGGTGACGGTTCCACCGTCCCCGTCACCACATTCGGCCATTTTTCCCTTCCCTATCTTTTTCCCAACAGACCACTTCATTTACGTCATGTCTTAGTCACACCAAGTATTATCAAAAATCTTATTTCAGTTAGTCAATTCACTACTTATAACCATTGCATCGTCACTTTTGACCCTTTTGGTTTCTCTGTGAAGGACTTCATTCCCGGCGAGAGATCCTTCGGTGCAATAGTACAGGGGAGCTTTACACATTTGCATGCCCTTCACCTCCTCGCGCCCTCGCCACGCTCACCGCCCCTCACGATGTGTGGCACCGTCGCCTTGGTCACCTAGGACATGACGCTTACCGTCGCCTCTCGCAGCATATTTCTCTCCCTTGTATTAGAAAAATAAATCACATCACTTTATGTCATGCTTGTCAACTAGGACGTCATGTACGTTTGCCATTTTCTTCTTCTACTTCTCGTACCACTCGTCCATTCGAGTTAGTGCATTGTGATCCTTGGACTTCACCTATTTTGAGTGTTTTTGGCAATAAATACTTTCTAGTCATTCTTGATGATTTCACACATTTTCTATGGACGGTTCCGCTCTGATACCATGGAAGACTTAGAAATGTTTGCCACACTTGGGCTTTTCCATTGCATGTTAATATATAGATAGATTTACAATCCTAACCATAAATGGGAGATCACAATAATATCGATACTCCTCGGTTTAGGGAATTAGGAGATATGACACGATACGTGACATATTAGTCTAACAGATCGAAGCTCATCACACACAAGACCTCTCCTACTGATTGGCAAAAACCTAAATCTCCGGGCAATCACATTTTCGTCGTGGCAATCCATTTTGGCCATGTACTGAATCCCACTTTGGTCATGTACCAAGAATGCTAAGAAAACGAATGAAAGCTTGACCGAGTCCCATTTCCTCACGTCCCCAAAGCGTACATCCATTAACAAATCCAAATTAGCACCGAGCCTAGGATCATGTGCCCCCAAAAAGTATATGATATGACAATCCAGTTAGCATTGAAACTAAAACCAAGAAGTGTATACTATGACAAACCAATTAGCACTACCATACCCACCCCACTTTGCACCTAAAAAAGTTCTGGACACTAACACCATATGTGGTGAAATCGAACTACCACCCATCACTATCCAAAAAAAAAAAACTCAGATCACTATATATGCTAACAACCAAAACTCGAACTACCACACATAACTGTAAAGAACATAGAAGATGTGATGTTCCGCACTGTTTTATTACTAACCTTCGTGTCCAACCACTTGTAGCTTCAGAGAACATAGAAAATGCTTATGGTTAATGCCAAACCAAGAAGTCCATCCACTATCATGTGAAACTAAATGAACATGCCATCGTTCCAACAACCAACAAACAAAACACAACCAGTGCATACATGAAAATCCCCTAAACCAGGCAATGTGAGCAAAAAGAATGGACCAACCTACATTTTTGCTAAGTTTATTGTTGAAATGCATCCACCATCAGAAAACTTCTACTAATAAGTATTATGCCACCTCCAATGCAATCCTAAGCCAAAAATTGAATCAGAAAACATCGCAAACTAGATACTGAATCCGAAACCAATCCATCCCTTTTCACTATAGCCAGAAACTGAACCGAAAAATCAACAATTCCCCCGACTCCAGTGTTCAATGGCTCATGCATCTGGCCCCTCCATGGCACGACAAATGGTTTATACTCTTTTTAACTGCACGCCTATCCAGTTTGTGCCTAACTACAGCAACTAACACTAGCAAAACCAATCAAACATGCCACACACCTGTACAAAAACGAACCACTTATTCTTGTGGACAACAACCCTAACAACACACATGCTATCTGTGGCACAGAGCAAAAATACAAATAATACACAATGAGCAGAAATAAGCACACATTCAAACTTAAACTAAAACAAATCATGTATCCAGCAGCAAAGCTTCATCTTCCACCAAAAAATCATCTAACCAGTTCATCTACGACCAAGCATAACCCTGCTGAGTAGCTGCAAACTAATATGAGCAAAGCCAAACTAACCTGTGTCCAGCCGCTCGTAGCTTCAGAGCACACCTCATATCTGTGTCCATCTCCA
Source organism: Triticum aestivum (assembly GCF_018294505.1). Classification (NCBI taxonomy): domain Eukaryota; kingdom Viridiplantae; phylum Streptophyta; class Magnoliopsida; order Poales; family Poaceae; genus Triticum; species Triticum aestivum. The sequence continues at coordinate 533,993,164 of NC_057794.1, forward strand.
GCTTGCTTTGCTTCGTCG
>NC_057794.1:533993765-534003853 GCF_018294505.1 Triticum aestivum
GTCGATGCATCACGGAGTCATGACTGGAGTGGAAACCGACGAGGTTTCTCAAGCAAGGCGGTAGCCCTTTGTGCCGTTTGTCGAGGTAGCCGTGCGAAGAACGCCGTGGTCGGTGTCGAGTTGGGGGTCGCTGGTGTCGGGGTAGTCGCCGTGGAGCCGCGTAAGAAGAGCAGCGGCGGCCTTGGGAGGCGGCGGCAGCGGCTAGAGAAGGAGTGCGGTGGCGGTGCTTGAAGTAGGCGATAATGAACCTGACAGCGTGACTAAGACCGGCACGGACGGTGACGTTCCCGCGCCAAGGGAGGCGGCGCGGCGCATATCACATGGAAGTCAATGTGCGTGGACGGCGGTGGACTGCGGGCCACAGCGTTACAGACCGAAGAGGTGACGTAACGGCGGCGGGCAAGTCGGGGCGACGGCGGGGAAGACCTCAGGGCGGTTGCAGGGATCGTGTGCCACGCTCGCTACGGCCCGACGGAGCGACACAGCGACAACACGAGGGTCGGTGCAGCCTCCGGGACGGCCTGGAGCGGACAACCTCGGTGCGGCGGTTGACCGCGAGCCGCGGCACTACGGCCCGAAGGGGCGACGCAGCAGCAAAGCGCGATGTGGTGGAACCACGGGAACTACCTCAGGGCGACGACGAGGACCACGTGCCGCGGCGCTACGGCCCGAAGGGGCGATGCAGCGACAACGTGGATCGATGCAGCCACGGGAAGAATCACGAGGCGGCGGCGCTGCGGCCCGATGGGACGATGCAGCGGCAGCCCGTTGCTCGATGGTGGAGGGGCGCTGTACTCATAGACAATCTTCACAAAATCCGGCCACATGCATCACGCAGCGGTACAGGGTAGGGCAGGGCCGGCCCGGAGGGGGGCAGGGGGGTGGCCGCCCCGGCCCCCGAAATCCAGGGGCCCCCTCCCAGACATGCGGTACAGAGGTGGCCCATAGGTCATATCATCTCCGCAAACGAAATTAGCGCAAATAAAGGAGGGAGGTAGCAGCCTAGGCAAGTACGCGAAAGAAAAAGGCAAGTAGGCAATCAGTAATTTACTAATCCAGAAATCAAGTAGGCAAGTAGGCAATCAGTAATTTACTACTCCCTCCGTCCGGGTGTATAAGTCATTCGCGTAGTTCTAGGTCATCGATTTGAGGAATTAAATATGTGTTATATGTCATGAAAAGTATACCACTAGATTTCCACACGGATGTAGTTTCTAAATATATATTTTTTGTCACATATAATACATATTTAGATAGTTAAATTATCGACCTAGAACTACGCGAATGACTTATACACCGGGACGGAGGTAGTACTTCTCCCGAAACGATATTAGCTCAAGCAAACAAAATTAGCCCCACATTGATGCAGGCTCGCAATCGTGGGGTAAATCTTGAGACGTAAGATTACATCCCTAATCCAGTCATCCACTACCCTATTCTCTATTCCCACACCCAACCTTCAGATCACAAGTTGCAGGCCGCCGACAGCTTGAGTAGCTGGACGCGGCCACGCAGGACTCACACGCACGTCGCCATGCCGCAATTGACAGCGTGAGTGCGTCCGTTATCCACTTTCCAGGCGCTGGGAGTATTATCGCTGAGTGCCTCCCGCCTGACGTCCACATCGCATCGTTACTGAACGCCTACTCACGGACGCCAATGCAATTGGTCTGAGGTATATCATTTATATTATTTCCTATTATTTATATTACTGATTAAGTTAAATATCTTTTTTGCTGGTTGCTGATTAACTAATTTACCTTCACATACATATATGATGCATATCTTCCACTGCTAAATGATTTTAAAATATTACGCATCTATAAAAATTGTTGGATAAAACTTACACTGACCTATTATAAGTGACTTTGTATCAAGAATTATTTTAAGAGACTTGATCTTATGTATCAATTTATTGTACTTTGTGTTTGCTCAGTCGTTCCATAGCCGCGTTATCCAGATGTTTCTTAAGATAGATAGATGTTTGCTTTTGTTCGTGCATATGTCCGTGGCATATAGAAGAATGAGTGACCTCTTGCCATGTGAATCATGGCCTTACCACTAGGTCCTGATGGCCAGCAGGATTTTGAAAGAATATTTTAGGATGATATATAAAAAGTATTGAATGTAAATATCAAAATTGGTTGCATTGAATTGTTATTGGTTATACCGGGGGCCCCAAAATTTTTGTCCTGCCCCGGGCCCCCAAAATTCCAGAACCGACCGTGGGGTAGGGCCGGACATATGTCGGGCACGTTGTGCAAAGAAGAAGATCCATACACGCATGCAAGGAGCAAATCCAACACGGACAACGATCAGCAGCCGCATGCGTGGAACCAGTCACGCGTGGCCATGCAGCACGCCCGCGCAGGCGCGCGACAGCAGGCCAACGCACGACTGCGCTAGCGGCTGCCTAGCAGCGTGCTGACGTGCAGCATAGCCCGAGCGTTGTGCGGCTACCGATCCAGCAGAAGACGATGAAGTAGATGCACATTGAAGACGACAAATGGCGGTGAGCGATTCAAATCGATTTTAGATTGGAATACAAAAAAACGCCGATCAATACGATCAGCAAGAGAGAAAAAACCCAATCAACGGATCGGGAAAACGACTCTCTAGGGCAGCTGGTCGACACGACCGGCGGACGAACACTAGGTACGGGCAGCGGCCCCGGCGGTGGTCATGACACCCTAGGGGCGGCGCGGATGCGGAAGCGACGGCGGCTAGGGTTTAGGATCGATTAGACTGATACTATGTTACAAGGGAGAGAGGATTGGTGGAATTGCTCGTTATATTGCTTGAGCCTCGTGGGTATATATATAAGAGTACATAGTCAAACTTAAAGTACAAGACAAGGCGGAACATATCCTAATCTATCTCATATTTCCTAACTAAACATAATACTCAACAAGATTCACCGACTCGTGGCTCTATCTGACCCACTAAGGTCACGAGGCCCAATCACCTGTGCTGTTTCGAACCCAAACATGTCCCAGTAGAATGCCGGTCCAGGCTATGCAGTGCTTCCAAAGCCCAGGAATAGCCGCGGGGGGTGGGCCGAACATAATAGTGGACCGTATTTCCCCCACTAGGCCTGCCAAGTTGTTGCAACGAAGTAACCGTGTCCGAATGCTAAAGCCCGATGGACCGGATTCCGGCCTGCCTATAGCCCGGCCACCAAATCCCTCTCTCAAAGTCGTCGCCCTATATTCTTTTTGTTTTGATAAAAGCCATCATGGCAGTTTATATTTCATGTGTAAACAATGATACATCGGTTGTCAAAACATCAACCAGAAACCCCGAAGGCTCCGATTTCCAAATAATAGTTCGAGAGACCTCCGAGTTCCTAGCTAACAAATCTGCCACCATATTAGCCTCCCTAGGACAATGAGAAAAAACTATAGGTATAAAATTACGAGCTAGAAAAAAGCATTCTTCGTAGACTGCCGCTGCCGGGCCAAGAGAAATCCCACCGTTTTGCATGATCTCAGTAACTTCCATGCAGTCCCCTTCCACACATAGCATATTGCAACCCATTTCATTTCCTAGGAGAAGTCCATCTCGTAAGGGCATCTCCAGCCGTTGGCCCCCCAGGGGGCGCCTAAAATCGCCGCCTGGGGGTGAGCCGGCGTAAAAATTGGGCCTGGGGCGAGTTGGTCCCCAGCCGCCGGCCCCAGGGCCGCCCCCAGGCACGTTTTAAAATAAAAAAAGTTCGGCGAAGTTCGGCTTAAACACGATAAAATTCGGCCAAACACGATAAATTTCGACACATTTCGGCGAAGTTCGCGGATTTTCATTACATAGCACATATACATAAACTAATCTAAAGGACAAACTGGCTGAAGTCGCCGCCGTCGCCGCCATCGTCGTTGTCGGCCTTCTCCTCCTTGACGCGGGCGCCCCTGCTGGACCCCTGCCCGGCGTCGCCGGACTGGTGGCGGCGCATCGTCGTCGTTGTCGTCGCTGTCGCAGATGACGACGACTCCGCCTTCGTCACGGCCGCGTCGACGCTCCGCGAAGCGAAGCAGGGCGGCGCGCTGGCGCTCCTTCGCCTTCTCCAGGCGCTCCTTCTTCATCGCTATGGAGTCCCTGCGCGCCAATTCCAGGGCCGCATCGTCGTCGTCGAGCTCCGTCGTCACCGGCGCGGCCGGCTCCTTCTTCACCGGCGCGAGCCCCGGCTCCGTCTTCACCCGGCGCGAGCCCCGGCTCCATCTTTGGCTTGACGAAGCGCGAAGGAGGAGCCGACGAGTAGGTGCGTCGGCCGCCCTCGTTGATGACGATGCCGGCGCTGCGAGTGCGCCGGCCGAGCGGCGTGTCCGCCGCGGGCTCGACCTTGACGCCGAGCAGGGCCGGAGTGCCGGAGGAGTGCGATGAAGATCGGGAGGAGGAAGAAGAGGAGGAGGACCCGAACCTCCTTGGCGCCCATGGCCCGGCGCGTCGGTGCTGCGCCGGGGCGGCCGCCCTCGCCGGGTACGCCAACGGCGGGTCGTTGCCGCCCTCGAGGTACGTCAGCATGCCCTCGAGTGTGCGGTCGGGGACGCCCCACCACAGGTGGCGCCCCTCGCTGTTCTGCCGGCCACCGACCACCGGCGCGCCGTTGGTGGACGCCAAGCGCTGCTGCTGGCGGCGCTCGAAATACGCCGCCCAAGCCGCGTGGTTGTCGGCGGCGTACTGGGGGAGGGAGAGTTGGGCGTCGGTGAGGGAGGCGCGCATGACCTCGACTTCTTTGGCGAAGTACTTCGGCTTCGCCACGGCGTCGGGCAACGGGGGAATGGGCACTCCCCCGGCGCTGAGCCTCCACCCCGTCGGCCCGGCGCGCATGTCCGGCGACGCCGAGATGTTCGCCTGGAACAGGAGCCAGGACTCCTGTTCGCGGAGCGAACGGCGGCCGAAGCCGTTGGCCGCCGCCTCATCTTCGGGGTAGCGTTCCGCCATGGCGACGGGCTCGGGAGAGGTAGAGAGATAGAGGGAGGGGCTGGGCGGCGGCGCTCGGGAGAGGTAGGGAGAGGGAGGAGCTGGGCGGCAGCGAGGGGCGGGGCTGGTGTGGGCACAGGCGAGTGCAGGCCACCGGCTATATAGCCGCGCCGCACCCGTGTGTACGCGTGCGAGGGAGGGGAGGCGTCGGCGCGTCGTCCCGTGACGCGCCGCCCGTGAGGAATCAATGGCAAGGCTGACCGGCGGCAGCCTTGCCATTGATTCCCCGCGGGAACCGAGGCCGTTGGGGAAGACGAGGCGCCGTGTCGCTGACGCGGCGGGCCCGCAGCTGTTTCGCGCCAAAACAGTTCGCCCCGGCGCCCCCGGGCGCCCCCCAGCGCGCCGGGTCCGGCCTGGGTCCGCCGGCGCTGTTTTCGGTTCAGGCCGGCGAAAATCGGGTTCCTGGAGGCGCGACAAGGCCGTATTTTTGGTGCCGACGTGAAAAAATCGCCTGAAAAGGCCTTTCTGGGGACGCGGCTGGAGATGCCCTAAACGGTATGTCACTGCATGATGCCGCCATGAAGAAACCTGTGTGATCTCGACGGACAGCACCCGTAGCTCCAGATTCTTTGTCGGGGTCAAAAGCAGCATCTACATTTAACTTTATCATGCCCTCTGTTGGCCTCTCCCAGCCATGCATCTTAATTCAGGTTGGACATAGCTCTTGAAAAATTCTGTGCAAGTGCTGAGATTGCTTGCCCTGATCTAATTGGCTCGTACAGGAGCTCGCCATGTGTGAACTCGCGCCGCTCCCACCACACATACCAGACTGTCGTGGCTACCATGTCATTGCGATGGACATCAGCCAATAGTGGCTTGGTTGGATTTTTAGCTAGAATAATACCAGCCAACACCGAACTACCATTTCTTTCAACCGTACATAGCTCATCCACTACTGCTCTCAGCCCCAAGATGCGCCACACCTCCCGCACCCTAGGACATAGAAATAAAGCATGTCGGATGCTTTCACAATCTAAGCTGCATAAAGGACACCGAGAATTAGTTATCATGTGTCTATTTGCTAAAACACCTCGGCAAGGTATGGCTCCAAGCAAAGATCTCCAAACGTGGATTTTTATTTTCAACGCCCTATATTCTTGGGCATTGGCATGTATCCTTCATGTGATATGTATCAGGGATCGCTCACAACCTCCTGCTAATGGGCCCGCCTAGGACTGTATTTTTGTTTTCAATTTTACACCTGGATTCTTTTACCTAGCTCGTACATGCCTAAAAGAACTACCTCGTATTTTTCCTAGGTTGGTTTTCTAATAATTCCAAAAAATGTCGTGAAATTCAAATAAATCTTCGCGAATTCAATAAAAGCTCTTGAATTAAACAATTGCAAATTTAAAAAAGTTTGTCAACTAAAAATAGTTCACAAATGTTAAAAAAGATCACGAGTTTAAAAAATGTCTATGGTTTCAAAAAAAATTACAAATTAAAAAATATTCATGCCTTTAAAAGTAGTGTTTGAATAACATTTCCCGGATTGAAAAAATGTTCATGAATTTGAAAACCATTCACAAATTCAAAATTTTCTTGAATTTTTTTTCACGAATTTAGAAAAAGGTCATGAATTTATAAAAAGTTCACAAGCTCCAATAATGTTCACGTTTAAAAAAATCAAGAATGTGGAAAACAAAATCGGGATTTTGAAAAATGTCGTGAATTTAAAAACAACATGAATCAAAAAAAAAGAATAGAACAACTAAAAAAACAAAACTGAAAAATAAACGGAAGAAAAATTAGCAAGATTTATAGTTAGGGTCTATCTAGGTCTCAGTAATGTCTCAGTCGGCTGACATCACCTGTAGCAGATTTGGCCCGTTTTATCTCCCTCTGTGTTGGTCTTAATTTCCCCCTTGATGGGCTTGGCGTGTGGGCTTTGTTTGTTTGTTTGTCCTTTTTAGAGCAGTGATGATCGTAGGAGGAGGGTGTGGAGGCATACACAACACACAAACAAAAATGTCTAAAAAAAAGCACACTAACAAAACTTTGTGCGCCACATATCATCACACTATTTTATGTTTCACATTTTTTCAGAAAAAAATGATGTTCAGAGCTAGCTAACTGAACCATGTTGTCTGCTGTTCGTGGAGTTGTTCAGAGCAAGTTATGGTTGTTTCAGACCTCTTCCTTGTTTCAGCAAGAGTACTTTGACACGGTTGACTTTGATAGTTAACCTCCCCGTATTAATTAGATAGTTAACAAACTTCATGTATTAGCTAGTTAAAACTTCAGCAAAGAGTACAGAGCAACGGGGACGTAGCTAGTTAACTTTCTATGCTAGCTAGTTAATTTCCTGTATCAACTAGAACTCAGGGGAAAAATGACTATCTGTAGAAAAAGGTTACAAACCAGTGTAGCAACTTCTTCAAAAGAGCAAATCATGACACGGTTTCTACATGATATCGTCTCTCTTCTAACTCTGGATCTTCAAGACACTGATCTCTGCCTTCTGTATTTCTATTGTCTCTGTCGTTTTCAGGGCCCTTCCTTCAGCATCCATATTTGTGCCTGTGTGTTGCTGTATTCACAAATGTATATAAGACATTAGTGTGTAAGCAATGGGACTGGACAACATAAGAAAGGCAGAAAACTAAGGCTAGGAACCGGGCGAACATTATAAGCCACTTTCATTGTCAAGTTTAAACGTGATGACCAAATGTACTTTGAAAATTTTGGCAAATCAGACAGTTTTAGTTCCTTCCATCAACGGTTTTAGCCGCAAAATAAAAATAAAAAATAGAACCACGAGCATATATCACATGAATAATACGGGTAATATGCCACATTTTGGTTGTCAAAAAACTTTTTATTAGGTTACACAGGACAAACAAACCTCACCAGCTACTCTACATTGTTCACAAAAGAGCACAAACTTGTCAAGGTCGCTTCAATAAATGGAATCTTCCTGCAGAACATCCAGGCTAACACACACACACACACACACACACACACACACACACACACACACACACACATGGGCATCTACTGCCATCTAACAGTCCAGGATTTGGGAGTCAGTTTTTAGTAGCGATTTGCTATTCATTATCTTAGGCGGGGAAATGCCAAGCCTAAAAATCCAGACTACCGAAATAGGGGTTGATGTCATTATTACAAAACTTTACCTGGAACAGCCACAACCATACCAGCTGAAAAAATGCTGGATTACAAGGTAACTGATACAAACATTTGAACTAGAATGTGCAACTAAAAAGAAAAATCTTGGAAACTTCACAGAAAGTCTGACAACAAAATCATTAGAAATGAACTTCAGCACAAAAAAATGCTCACGGTTCCTCATATATTCCCGACAGTATGTTCTGATCCAATGTATTTAGCTGGCATGTTCTCAACTCTACTTCAGGAATATACAAAACTTTAGTGTTTGCTCGTGTTAAAAAACAGGACAAAAAGAACAGCAAAATCACATAGCGCCCCCCCCCCCCACACACACACACATGAACCTACTCTAAAACAAAATCATCATTGAGCCGTTCAAATCCTAATTCATGCCTAATCTATGCCTACATGGATTTCAGCAGCCGCAATTCAATTCAAATTCGAACATGGTCATGCAATATGGTTGTGAGAAAAATAAATTCCAAAGTGGAAGTCCATCAAACATTACTGACCTATACAAAAGCTTACAATCAAACTTCCTTCCCTCCTTCATCTCTCCCCCTCCCACTCCCGCTCCCCCTCTCTCCCTCTCCGTGAATTTGAAGAGTATTGTGGGGTGACCTCTAGAAGATGTTGAGCCTGGGGCCACATTCCATAGACTTCAGAAAAAGAAAAAATACAAAACAATTGATTTTACTTCTAATTTCTTAGATAAACAAGCTTAACTTTGTATCTGATTTGATGTGCATGGAAAAATAAGTTTGTACTTTTTATTTGATTTAAAAAATAACAAAAGCAAAAGAATCATGTTGAAATCTTCCCCTCCGCCCCCTCTCTTGCCGCCCTTCGACAAAAAACATATAGTTGCGTGTCCCATGGGGACATGCATTTGGAGTCGAGGACAAACACTAGCAATTTGCAGTGGAGCGCGACACTAGTAGTTTCGAGCCGTCAAACATGTGGTTGTGGCCGGGGGCGACACTTGTAGTTACAAGCCTAGTGTTGGGCATGGAACTGCCCATCACCCTCCCCCGCCCCTCTTCCAACGTCCACTGACAAAACAAAAATGTCAGTTCCAGTCAGGGTGCGACACTTGCAGTAGTAAGCCTAATGTTGGACATGCAACTACCTATCACCCTCTCTCGCGCCTCTCCTGCCACACACTAACAAAAAAAATGTCAGTTGCAGTCGTTTGCTAGACATGCAGTTGTAGTCCATAGCGACACTTGTTGTTGCAAGCCAGGTGTCAGACATGCAACTACACATCACCTTCTCTCGCCGCATACTGACAAAAACAAAAACGTCAATTGCAGTCGGGGCCAACACTTGCAGTTGCAAGCCTAATGTCGTACATGAAACTACACCCCCTTCTTGCCGCCTACTAACAAAACAAAAACGCCAATTGCAGTTGGGGGCGACACTTCCAGTTACAAGCCTAGTGTCGGACATACAAATGCGCCCCCTCTTCGACAAAAACACCAGGCGAGTTGCAGTCAGGAAGGAGACATGCAACTGCAGTCAAGGGTTACACTTGCAGTTTGAAGTCGTGTATCGAAGAAGCAACTCCCACCCCTCTCCCACCGCCCACTTAAAAAACAAATGTCAGTTGCATTCGCGTTCGTGGGCATGCAGTTGTACTCAGGTGTGTAGGCATGCAGTTGCAGTCGACACTTGCAATTGCAAGCCTACTATTGAACACGCAACTGACGCCCCCTCTCCCTGACAGAAAACACAAGGTCAGTTGGAGTTGGGTGTGTAGGCATGCAATTGTGGGCGACACATGTAGTTGCAAGCTTAGTATCGCACATGTAGCTGCCCCCCCCCTCCGAAAAAACACAAGGCTAGTTGGAGTCGGGAGGGAGACATGCAGTTGCAGTCAAGGGTGACGCTTGCAGTTGCAAGCCTACTATTTGACATGCGACTCCCCCCTCTCGTGGCACCCTACAAAACAATTGTTAGTTTGATTCAGGTGTGTGGGCATGAAG
>NC_057794.1:534004293-534021590 GCF_018294505.1 Triticum aestivum
GAGGGTGGCACTTGTAGTTGCAAGCCTATTGTCAAACATTCAACTCCCACCCCTCTTGCACCACCCACTTACAAAAACAAATGTCAGTTGCATTCGCATGTTGGGCATGAAGTTGCAGTCGGGTGTGTAGGCATGTAGTTGCGGTCAAGGGCGGCACTTGCAGTTGCAAGCCTACTGTCAGATCTGCAACTCCTCCCTGGCCTCTCCAACAAAAACACAAGGCCAGTTGCTGTCAGGAAGGAGACATGCAGTTGGAGTCGAGGGGAACAGTTGCAAGTCTAGTACGGGACATGCATGTAGCGCCCTCGATGCGGCTATAGCTCCCACGTGTCGAGGCACGACTTAGAGACATAACCGCATTGAAAGCAATGTCGCAAGTTAGGCAATCTCCACAACATCCCATGTAATATAGATAATAACAGGGGAGATACATAGGTGGCTTACACTCGCCACGTCAATCAAAGTACATAAATAGCATTACATCAATCAAACACTCATGGCCCGACTACGGCGCCAAAATAAAAGATAAACCCAACATGCGACACGGTCCTGATCGCCTCAACTGGGCACCACTACTGATCATCAGGGAAAGACACGTAGTAACGGCGTGAGTCCTCATCGAACTCCCACTTGAGCTCAAGCGCGTCATCTGGAACGGAATCATCAGGCCCTGCATCTGGTTTGGAAGTAATCTGTGAGCCACAGGGACTCAGCAATCTCGCATCCTCGCGATCAAGACTATTTAAGCTTATAGGTAAAGGAAAGGTAAAATATGTGGAGCTGCAGCAAGCAACTAGCATATATGGTGGCTAACCTGTTCGCAAAAGAGAGCGAGAAGAGGAGGCAAAGCGCGAGCGAGTAACAAGAAGGCATCCTGCGGCAAGCATTACTCCAACACCGTGTTCACTTCCCGGACTCCGCCGAGAAGAGACCATCACGGTAACTCACACTGTTGATTCATTTTAATTAAGTTAAGGTTCAAGTTGTCTACAACCGGACATTAACAAATTCCCATCTGCCCATAACCGCGGGCACGGCTTTCGAAAGTTCAATCCCTGCAGGGGAGTCCCAACTTAGCCCATGACAAGCTCTCACGGTCAACGAAGGAATAGACCTTCTCCCGAGACATTCCGATCAGACTCGGTATCCCGGTTCTACAAGACACTTCGACAAGTTAAAACAAATCCAGCAACATCGCCCGAATGTGCCGACAAATCCCGATAGGAGCTGCACATATCTCATTCTCAGGGCACACTCAGATGAGACTAGCTACGAGTAAAACCAACCCTCAAGTTGCCCTGAGGCGGCCCCGCAGGCAGCTCAGTCGGACCAACACTCAGAGGAGCACTGGCCCGAGGGGGTTAAATAAGATGACGCTCGGGCTCCGGAAACGCAAGGGAAAAAGAGGCTAGGTGGAAAATGGTAAAACCAAGGTTGGGCATTGCTGGAAAATCTTTAATCAAGGCGAACTATCAAGGGGTTCCCATTACCACCCAACCGCGTAAGGAACGCAAAAATCCGGGAACATAACACCGATATGACGGAAACTAGGGCGGCAAAAGTGGAACAAAACACTAGGCGAGAGGCCGAGCCTTCCACCCTTTACCAAGTATATAGATGCATTAAGATAACAAGATAATATAATGATATCCCAACAAGTAAATAATGTTCCAACAAGGAACGGTCTCCAATCTTCACCTACAACTAGCAACGCTATAAGAGGGGCTGAGCAAAGCGGTAACATAGCCAATCAACGGTTTGCTAGGACATGGTGGGTTAGGGGTTTGACATGTCAATTTGGGAGGCATGATAAGAAAGTGGTAGGCATCATAGCATAGGCATAGCAAAAGAGCGAGCATCTAGCATAGCAAAGATAGTAGTGATTTCGAGGGTATGATCATCTTGCCTGCAAAGTTGTCAGAGTTGACTGGATCCTCGAAAGCAAACTCAACGGGCTCCTCGTTAGCGAACTCGTCTCCCAGCTCTACCCAAACAAGACAAACAAGCAACAAGGACACAATCAACCACGTGCAAGGCTCAAACAATATGATGCAAACATGGTATGCTATGCGGGATGCAATATGTGATGCGTATGCAAGACTTGACAAGGAATGAAAGAACCTGGCCTCAACTTGGAAATCCAAGTGTGCCACTGGAAAGATGAGATAAAATCGCTTGAAAACAATATAAAGAACGCCGGAATCGGAGTTACGGTTTGGAAATGGCAAGCAATTCAAATATGATCACGTTCTGCGATTTACAGCAAGTAGCCAACTAAATGCAACAAGATGAACATGCTACAGCACCCAAACATGGCATCAAAAATACATGGAAGGGATCCACTCATGATGCTTAACAAAAGACTAGCACTGAGCCACGGCCAATTCTTCCATTAACAGGTTCAAACAAGCATGGCAAAAATGCATTTGGTAAACAGATTTCAGACTTAGTGAAATTAACACTTGTCTGGAATTTCAGATCAGATAGCACACTTTGGAGCATGAAAACTATATGCTACAGGACCTGAACATGGCAAAGTAAAGCATGACACGGAGATACTCAAAGAGCTTAACAAAAGTCCCTTAGTGACCTTGATCCAAAAGGGATCAGAAAATACATTTGCAAGCATGTGAACATGGCAAAAACATAATCAGTTCTCAGACTTAGTGAAAACTGGAGCATGCTGAAACAGATATCAAGTAGGCATGTTTACGAGCTCGATGCACTCACTACAGAGCAAGGCATGACAATCTAAGCATACACCCATCAAGAATACACAAAATACAAGCTAGACATGGCAAGAACAATAACATAGCATGCACGGATCAACTACAACATCCTCGGCAAAATTGCTAACAAGTAGACAATCTGCCCAGATTCACGAAATGACAAAAGTAGAGCTCGATTGACTCAAGCTAGGATGCTCCATAATTGCAACCAAAGACATGGATGGATCTAGGGTTAGGGGGGAGAGTGGAACCGCGAATTTTTAGGAGGGGTCTATATATAGACATAGAGGGAGCTAGGAGAGTCCAAATGAGGTGCGGTTTTCGGCCACGCGATCGTGATCGAACGCTCTAGATGATGGAGAGGGTTTTGGTGGGTTTTGGGCCAAAATGGAGGGGTGTTGGGCTGCAACACACACGAGGCCTTTTCGGTCCCTCGGTTAACCGTTGGAGCATCAAACGAAGTCCAAATGGTACGAAACTTGACAGGCGGTCTACCGGTAGCAAACCAAGGCCGCTTGGCAAGTCTCGGTCCAATCCGGAAATGTTTAATCCCCACACACGAAAGAAAAGTAGAAATGACCACCGGAGGAGAACGGAGCGCCGGAATGCAAAACGGACAACGGGGAAAATGCTCGAATGCATGAGATGAACATGTATGCAAATGCAATGCACATGATGACATGATATGAGATGCATGACAACGACAACAACACACGGAGACAAAAACCCGAACCCGAGAAAATAAAATAACTTAAGGCCGGAAACGGCAAGAGTTGGAGTACATATTGGGTAAATCATATCCGGGGTGTTACAACACTCCACCACTACGAAAGGATCTCGTCCCGAGATCTAGGACTGAAAGAACGCCGAGTATTCAGAACGGAGGTGATCCTCGCGTTCCCAGGTAGCTTCACGGTCGGAATGGTGTGACCACTTGACTTTGAGGAATTTGATTGACTTGTTGCGAGTCTTGCGTTCAGTCTCTTCAAGAATAGCAACGGGGTGCTCACGATAAGAGAGATCTTCTTGGAGCTCAATGTACTCGAAGTTGACAGTGCGGTCCGGAGTCTTGAGGCACTTTTGAAGCTGAGAGACATGGAACACGTCATGAACATTTGCAAAGTTTGAAGAAAGCTCGAGTTGATAGGCGAGATCGCCTCTCTTGCTGACGATCTTGAAAGGTCCCACGTATCTGGGGGCAAGCTTCCCTTTGATACCGAAGCGGCGAGTACCTTTCATAGGAGAGACGCAAAGGTAAACATGATCTCCAATCTCGAAAGCCAAATCACGGTGCTTACTATCATAGTAACTCTTCTGGCGGGATTGGGTTGCTTTGAGGTTATCTCGAATGACTTTGCACATTTCCTCTGCCTCTGTGATTAAGTCATTTCCGAGAAGCTGACGTTCACCGGTTTCAGACCAGTTGAGAGGGGTACGGCACTTCCTGCCATACAGAATTTCAAATGGGGCCTTGCCCGAACTTGCTTGAAAACTGTTGTTGTAGGAGAATTCAGCATAAGGAAGACAATCCTCCCACTTCATGCCGAACGAGATCACACAAGCACGGAGTGTTGGGGAACGTTGCAGAAAACAAAAATTTTCCTACGGTTTCACCAAGATCCATCTATGAGTTCATCTAGCAATGAGTGATTGGATTGCATCTACATACCTTTGTATATCACGCGTGGAAGCGTTCAAAGAACGGGGATGAGGAAGTCGTACTCGACGTGATCCAAATCACCGGAGATCCTAGCGCCGAATGGACGGCATCTCCGTGTTCAACACACGTACAATCAGCGTAACGTCTCCTTCTTCTTGATCCAGCAAGGGGAAGGAGAGGTTGAGGAAGATGGCTCCAGTAGCAGCACGACGGCGTGGTGGAGATGGAGCTGCAGTACTCCGGCAGGGCTTCGCCAAGCACTATGGAGGAGGAGGATGTGTTGGAGAGGGAGAGGGAGGCACCAAAGGCGTGTTGTGAGAGGCCCTCCTTTCCCCACTATATATAGGGAGTCCAAGGGGGGGGGGGCGCCAGCCCTAGGAGATCCAATCTCCTAGGGGGGTGCGGCCAAGGGAGGAATCCCTCCTCCCCAAGGCACCTAGGAGGTGCCTTCCCCCTTTGAGACTCTTCCCTTCCTTGAACCCTAGGCGCATGGGCCTCTTGGGGCTGGTTCCCTTGGCCCATATAGTCCAAGGCGCAACCTCTACAGCCCGTGTGGACCCCCGGGACCCTTCCGGTGGTCCCGGTACAATACCGGTGACCCCGAAACTTGTCCCGATGCCCGAAATAGCACTTCCTATATATAATTCTTTACCTCCGGACCATTACGGAAGTCCTCGTGACGTCCGGGATCTCATCCGGGACTTCGAACAACATTCGGGTTACTGCATATACATATCCCTACAACCCTAGCGTCACCGAACCTTAAGTGTGTAGACCCTACGGGTTCGGGAGACATGCAGACATGACCGAGACGACTCTCCGGCCAATAACCAACAGCGGGATATGGATAACCATGTTGGCTCCCACATGCTCCTCGATGATCTCATCGGATGAACCACGATGTCGAGGATTCAAGCAACCCCACATACAATTCCCTTCGTTAATCGGTATGTTACTTGCCCGAGATCCGATCGTCGGTATCCCAATACCTCGTTCAATCTCGTTACCGGCAAGTCACTTTACTCGTACCGTAATGCATGATCCCGTGACCAGACACTTGGTCACTTTGAGCTCATTATGATGATGCATTACCGAGTGGGCCCAGTGATACCTCTCCGTCATACGGAGTGACAAATCCCAGTCTTGATCCGTGTCAACCCAATAGACACTTTCGGAGATACCCGTAGTATACCTTTATAGTCACCCAGTTACGTTGTGACGTTTGGCACACCCAAAGCACTCCTATGGTATCCGGGAGTTACACGATCTCATGGTCTAAGGAAAAGATACTTGACATTGGAAAACTCTAGCAAAGGAACTATACGATCTTATGCTATGTTTAGGATTGGGTCTTGTCCATCTCATCATTCTCCTAATGATGTGATCTCATTATCAATGACATCCAATGTCCATAGTCAGGAAACCATGACTATCCGTTGATCAACGAGCTAGTCAACTAGAGGCTTACTAGGGACATGTTGGTGTCTAAGTATTCACACATGTATTACGATTTCCGGATAACACAATTATAGCATGAATAAAGACAATTATCATGAACAAGGAAATATAATAATAGTGCTTTTATTATTGCCTCTAGGGCATATTTCCAACAGTCTCCCACTTTCACTAGAGTCATAATCTAGTTACATTGTGATGAATCGAACACCCATGGAATTCTGGTGTTGATCATGTTTTGCTCTAGGGAGAGGTTTAGTCAACGGATCTGCTACATTCAGGTCCGTATGTACTTTACAAATATCTATGTCTCCATTTTGAACATTTTCACGAATGGAGTTGAAGCGACGCTTGATGTGCCTTGTCTTCTTGTGAAACCTGGGCTCCTTGGCAAGTGCAATAGCTCCAGTGTTGTCACAGAAGAGTTTGATTGGCCCCGACGCATTGGGTATGACTCCTAGGTCGGTGATGAACTCCTCCGAGGCTGCCATGTACTCCGCTTCACATGTAGATCCCGCCACGACACTCTGCTTGCAACTGCACCAGCTTACTGCCCCACCATTCAAAATATACACGTATCCGGTTTGTGACTTAGAGTCATCCAGATCTGTGTCGAAGCTAGCGTCGACGTAACCTTTTACGACAAGCTCTTCGTCACCTCCATAAATGAGAAACATTTCCTTAGTCCTTTTCATGTACTTCAGGATATTCTTGACCACTGTCCAGTGTTCCTTGCCGGGATTACTTTGGTACGTACCTACCAAACTTACGGCAAGGTTTACATCAGGTCTGGTACACAGCATGGCATACAGAATAGAACCTATGGCTGGGGCATAGGGGATGACACTCATCTCTTCTATATCTTCTGCCGTGGTCGGACATTGAGCTGAGCTCAATTTCACACCTTGCAACACAGGCAAGAACCCCTTCTTAGACTGATCCATATTGAACTTCTTCAATATCTTATCAAGGTATGTGCTTTGTGAAAGACCTATGAGGCGTCTTGATCTATCTCTGTAGATCTTGATGCCTAATATATAAGCAGCTTCTCTAAGGTCCTTCATTGAAAAACTTTTATTCAAGTAGGCCTTAATGCTGTCCAAGAGTTCTATATCATTTCCCATCAAAAGTATATCATCTACATATAATATGAGAAACGCTACAGAGCTCCCACTCACTTTCTTGTAAACGCAGGCTTCTCCATAAGTCTGCGTAAACCCAAACGCTTTGATCATCTCATCAAAGCGAATGTTCCAACTCCGAGATGCTTGCACCAGCCCATAAATCGAGCGTTGGAGCTTGCACACCTTGTCAGCATTCTTAGGATCGACAAAACCTTCCGGCTGCATCATATACAATTCTTCCTTAAGGAAACCATTAAGGAATGCCGTTTTGACGTCCATTTGCCATATCTCATAATCATAGAATGCGGCAATTGCTAACATGATTCGGACGGACTTTAGCTTCACTACCGGTGAGAAAGTCTCATCGTAGTCAACCCCTTGAACTTGTCGATAACCCTTAGCGACAAGGCGAGCTTTATAGATGGTCACATTACCATCCGCGTCTGTCTTCTTCTTAAAGATCCATTTATTTTCTATGGCTCGCCGCTCAATGGGCAAGTCAGTCAAAGTCCATACTTCGTTTTCATACATGGATCCTATCTCGGATTTCATGGCTTCTAGCCATTTGTCGGAATCCGGGCCCGCCATCGCTTCTTCATAGTTCGAAGGTTCACCGTTGTCTAACAACATAATTTCCAAGACAGGGTTGCCGTACCACTCTGGTGCGGAACGTGTCCTTGTGGACCTTCGAATTTCAGTAGGAGCTTGATCAGAAGTATCTTGATCATCATCATTAACTCCCTCTCTAGTCGGTGCAGGCACCTCAGGAACATTTTCTTGAGCTGCGCCATTTTCCGGTTCAAGAGGTAATACTTCATCAAGTTCTACTTTCCTCCCACTTACTTCTTTCGAGAGAAACTCCTTCTCTAGAAAGGATCCATTCTTGGCAACAAAAATCTTGCCTTCGGATCTTAGGTAGAAGGTATACCCAATAGTTTCCTTAGGGTATCCTATGAAGACGCATTTTTCTGACTTGGGTTCGAGCTTTTCAGGTTGAAGTTTCTTGACATAAGCATCGCATCCCCAAACTTTTAGAAACGACAGCTTAGGTTTCTTCCCAAACCATAATTCATACGGTGTCGTCTCAACGGATTTCGACGGAGCCCTATTTAAAGTGAATGCGGCAGTCTCTAAAGCATAGCCCCAAAAAGATAGCGGTAAATCGACAAGAGACATTATAGATCGCACCATATCTAATAGAGTGCGATTACGACATTCGGACACACCATTACGCTGAGGTGTTCCAGGCGGCGTGAGTTGTGAAACTATTCCACATTTTCTTAAGTGTGTGCCAAACTCGTGACTCAAGTATTCTCCTCCACGATCTGATCGCAGGAACTTGCTTTTCTTGTCACATTGATTCTCAACCTCACTCTAAAATTCCTTGAACTTTTCAAAGGTCTCAGACTTGTGTTTCATTAAGTAGACATACCCATATCTACTCAAGTCATCAGTGAGGGTGAGAACATAACGATAGCCACCGCGAGCCTCAACGCTCATTGGACCGCACACATCAGTATGTATGATTTCCAATAAGTTGGTTGCTCGCTCCATTGTTCCTGAGAACGGAGTCTTGGTCATTTTACCCATGAGGCATGGTTCACATGTGTCAAATGATTCGTAATCAAGAGACTCTAAAAGTCCATCTGCATGGAGCTTCTTCATGCGTTTGACACCTATGTGACCAAGGCGGCAGTGCCACAAGTATGTGGGACTATCATTATCAATCTTACATCTTTTGGTATTCACACTATGAATATGTGTAGCATTACGCTCGAGATTCATTAAGAATAAACCATTCACCATCGGAGCATGACCATAAAACATATCTCTCATATAAATAGAACAACCATTATTCTCGGATTTAAATGAGTAGCCATCTCGTATTAAACGAGATCCTGATACAATGTTCATGCTCAAACTTGGCACTAAATAACAATTATTGAGGTTCAAAACTAATCCCGTAGGTAAATGTAGAGGTAGCGTGCCGACGGCGATCACATCGACCTTGGAACCATTCCCGACGCGCATCGTCACCTCGTCCTTCGCCAGTCTCCGCTTATTCCGCAGCTCCTGCTTTGAGTTACAAATGTGAGCAACTTCACCGGTATCAAATACCCAGGAGCTACTACGAGTATTGGTAAGGTACACATCAACTACATGTATATCACATATACCTTTCGTTTTGCCGGCCTTCTTGTCCGCTAAGTATTTGGGGCAGTTCCGCTTCTAGTGACCACTTTCCCTGCAATAAAAGCACTCAGTCTCGGGCTTGGGTCCATTCTTTGGCTTCTTCCCGGCAGCTTGCTTGTCGGGCGCGGCAACTCCCTTGCCGTCCTCCCTGAAGGCTTTCTTACCCTTGCCCTTCTTGAACTTAGTGGTTTTATTCACCATCAACACTTGATGTTCCTTTTTGACTTCTACCTCTGCTGATTTCAGCATTGCAAATACTTCAGGAATGGTCTTTTCCATCCCCTGCATATTGAAGTTCATCACAAAGCTCTTGTAGCTCGGTGGAAGCGACTGAAGGATTCTGTCAATGACCGTGTCATCCGGGAGATTAACTCCCAGCTGAGTCAAGCGGTTATGCAACCCAGACATAGTGAGTATGTGCTCACTGACAGAACTGTTTTCCTCCATCTTACAGCTAAAGAACTTGTCGGAGACTTCATATCTCTGGACCCGGGCATGAGCTTGGAAAACCATTTTCAGCTCTTCGAACATCTCATATGCTCCGTGTCTCTCAAAACGCTTTTGGAGCCCCGGCTCTAAGCTGTAAAGCATGCCGCACTGAACGAGGGAGTAGTCATCGGTACGTGCCTGCCAAGCGTTCATAACGTATTGTTCTGCAGGGAGAACAGGTGTGTCACCCAGCGGTGCTTGTAGGACATAATCTTTCTTGGCAGCTATGAGGATGATCCTCAGGTTCCGGACCCAGTCCGTGTAGTTGCTGCCATCGTCTTTCAGCTTGGTTTTCTCTAGGAACGCGTTGAAGTTGAGGACTACGTTGGCCATTTGATATACAAGACATATTGTAAATATTTTAGACTAAGTTCATGATAATTAAGTTCATCTAATCAAATTATTCAATGAACTCCCACTTAGATAGGCATCCCTCCTGTAATCTAAGTATAACATGATCCGAGTTAACTAGGCCGTGTCCGATCATCACGTGAGACGGACTAGTCAACGTCGGTGAACATCTTCATGTTGATCGTATCTTCTATACGACTCATGCTCGACCTTTCGGTCTTCTGTGTTCCGAGGCCATGTCTGTACATGCTAGGCTCGTCAAGTCAACCTAAGTGTTTGCATGTGTAAATCTGTCTTACACCCGTTGTATGTGAACGTTGGAATTTATCACACCCGATCATCACGTGGTGCTTCGAAACAACGAACTGTCGCAACGGTGCACAGTTAGGGGGAACACTTTCTTGAAATTATTATGAGGGATCATCTTATTTACTACCGTCGTTCTAAGCAAACAAGATGCAAAAACATGATAAACATCACATGCAATCAAATAATAATAGTGACATGATATGGCCAATATCACATAGCTCCTTTGATCTCTATCTTGGAGCTCCATGATCATCTTGTCACCGGCATGACACCATGATCTCCATCATCATGATCTCCACCATCGTGTCTCCATGAAGTTGCTCGCCAACTATTACTTCTACTACTATGGCTAACGCGTTTAGCAATAAAGTAAAGTAATTTACATGGCGTTTCTCAATGACACGCAGGTCATACAAAAAATAAAGACAACTCCTATGGCTCCTGCCGGTTGTCATACTCATCGACATGCAAGTCGTGATTCCTATTACAATAGCATGAACATCTTATACATCACATATATATCATTCATCATTCATCACAACTTTGGCCATATCACATCACAGAACACTTGCTGCAAAAACAAGTTAGACGTCCTCTAATTGTTGTTGCAAGTTTTACGTGGCTGAAATAGGGTTCTAGCAAGAACGTTTTCTTACCTACGTGAAAGCCACAACGTGATTTGTCAACTTCTATTTACCCTTCATAAGGACCCTTTTCATCGAATCCGCTCCAACTAAAGTGGGAGAGACAGACACCCGCCAGCCACCTTATGCAACTTGTGCATGTTAGTCGGTGGAACCGGTCTCACGTAAGCGTACGTGTAAGGTTGGTCCGGGCCGCTTCATCCCACAATACCGTTGAAGCAAGATAAGACTAGTAGCGGCAAGCAAGTTGACAACATCAACGCCCACAACAAATTGTGTTCTACTCGTGCAAGAGAACTACGCATAGACCTAGCTCATGATGCCACTGTTGGGGAACGTTGCAGAAAACAAAAATTTTCCTACGGTTTCACCAAGATCCATCTATGAGTTCATCTAGAAACGAGTGATTGGATTGCATCTACATACCTTTGTAGATCATGCACGGAAGCGTTCAAAGAACGGGGATGAGGAAGTCGTACTCGACGTGATCCAAATCACGGGAGATCCTAGCGCCGAACGGACGGCACCTCCGTGTTCAACACACGTACGGTCAACATAACGTCTCCTTCTTCTTGATCCAGCAAGGGGAAGGAGAGGTTGAGGAAGATGGCTCCAGCAGCAGCACGACGGCGTGGTGGAGATGGAGCTACAGTACTCCGGCAGGGCTTCGCCAAGCACTATGGAGGAGGAGGATGTGTTGGAGAGGGAGAGGGAGGCACCAAAGGCGTGTTGTGAGAGGCCCTCCTTTCCCCACTATATATAGGGAGTCCAAGGGGGGGGGGCGCCGGCCCTAGGAGATCCAATCTCCTAGGGGGGTGCGGCCAAGGGAGGAATCCCTCCTCCCCAAGGCACCTAGGAGGTGCCTTCCCCCTTTGGGACTCTTCCCTTCCTTGAACCCTAGGCGCATGGGCCTCTTGGGGCTGGTGCCCTTGGCCCATATAGGCCAAGGCGCAACCCCTACATCCCATGTGCCCCCCCGGGGCAGGTGGCCCCACCCGATGGACCCCCGGGACCCTTCCGGTGGTCCCGGTACAATACCGGTGACCCCGAAACTTGTCCCGATGCCCGAAATAGCACTTCCTATATATAATTCTTTACCTCCGGACCATTCCGGAACTCCTTGTGACATTCGGGATCTCATCCGGGACTTCGAACAACATTCGGGTTACTGCATATACATATCCCTACAACCCTAGCGTCACCGAACCTTAAGTGTGTAGACCCTACGGGTTCGGGAGACATGCAGACATGACCGAGACGACTCTCCGGCCAATAACCAACAGCGGGATATGGATAACCATGTTGGCTCCCACATGCTCCTCGATGATCTCATCGTATGAACCACGATGTTGAGGATTCAAGCAACCCCACATACAATTCCCTTCGTCAATCGGTATGTTACTTGCCCGAGATCCGATCGTCGGTATCCCAATACCTCGTTCAATCTCGTTACCGGCAAGTCACTTTACTCGTACCGTAATGCATGATCCCGTGACCAGACACTTGGTCACTTTGAGCTCATTATGATGATGCATTACCGAGTGGGCCCAGTGATACCTCTCCGTCATACGGAGTGACAAATCCCAGTCTTGATCCGTGTCAACCCAATAGACACTTTCGGAGATACCCGTAGTATACCTTTATAGTCATCCAGTTACGTTGTGACATTTGGCACACCCAAAGCACTCCTATGGTATCCGGGAGTTACACGATCTCATGGTCTAAGGAAAAGATACTTGACATTGGAAAACTCTAGCAAACGAACTATACGATCTTATGCTATGTTTAGGATTGGGTCTTGTCCATATCATCATTCTCCTAATGATGTGATCTCATTATCAATGACATCCAATGTCCATAGTCAGGAAACTATGACTATCCGTTGATCAACGAGCTAGTCAACTAGAGGCTTACTAGGGACATGTTGGTGTCTAAGTATTCACACATGTATTACGATTTCCGGATAACACAATTATAGCATGAATAAAGACAATTATCATGAACAAGGAAATATAATAATGATGCTTTTATTATTGCCTCTAGGGCATATTTCCAACACTGAGCATATCTTCAAGAATCTGGTTGACACGCTTGACTTGACCGCTAGTTTGAGGATGGAAAGCTGTGCTGAAGCGGATGTTGGTGCCCATGGCCTTCTGAAAAGAATCCCAAAACTTGGAGGTAAAGATGCTTCCACGGTCTGAAGAGATCACTTGTGGAATACCGTGCAGAGAGAAAATTTGAGAGGTATAGAGCTCCGCCAATTGAGCTGCAGTGATTGACTCTTTGATAGGCAGAAAGTGAGCCACTTTAGTGATTTTGTCGATGACAACGAATATAGCATCATTGCCACGCTTGGACTTTGGAAACCCAGTCACGAAGTCCGTCTCAATGTGGTCAAACTTCCATTATGGAATGGCAAGAGGTTGGAGGAGACCAGCTGGCCTTTGGTGTTCTGCCTTCACTCTTCTGCAGACATCACATTCATTCACGGACTGAGCAATCTCGCGCTTCATTCAAGTCCACCAATAAGCCCGCTTGAGGTCCTGATACATCTTCGTGCTCTCAGGGTGGATGGAGAGGAGAGAATTGCGAGCCTCGTTCATGATCACTTTACGAAGGTCACCTTTGGGCACAACAATACGATCCTCGAAGAAAAGAGTGTCCTTGTCATCAAGGCGGTAGCACTTGTACTTGGGTTGACTCTTGGCAATCCCAATCTTCACCTTTTTAACCATAGCATCAAGAAGCTGAGCTTGGCGAATCTGGTCTTCCAAGGTAGGAGAGACTTGAAGGTTGGCGAGGAAACCTTGAGGAACAACTTGCAGATTAAGTTTGCGGAAAGCTTCACAAAGCTCGGGTTGATAAGGCTTGAGAATCAGACTGTTGCAATAAGCCTTCCTGCTCAATGCGTCAGCAATCACATTGGCCTTGCTTGGAGTATACTCGATACTCGGATTATACTCTTGAATCATTTCGACCCATCGAGTTTGCCTGAGGTTGAGATTAGGCTGAGTGAAGATGTACTTGAGACTCTTGTGGTCGGTGAAGATGTCCACTTTTCTTCCCAATAAGAGATGTCTCCAAGTCAAAAGAGCATGCACAACTGCCGCCAACTCGAGATCATGAGTGGGGTAGTTCTTCTCATTGGGCTTCAACTGGCAAGAGGTATAAGCCACAACTTTCTTCTCTTGCATCAACACTGCGCCGAGACCTTGGAGAGAGGCATCGCAAAAGACCTTGTACGGCTTGGATTCATCAGGCGGAGTCAGAACTGGAGCAGTGACCAATTTATCTTTCAAAGTGTTGAAAGCAATGTCACACTCCGGAGACCAAACGTACTTGACGTGCTTCTGGAGAAGATTTGAGAGAGGCTTCGCGATCTTAGAAAAGTTTTCAACGAATCTTCGACAGTAGCTTGCGAGACCGAGGAAGCTACAGAGTTGCTTCACGTTCTGAGGTGGTTCCCAATTCACAATTGCAGACACCTTCTCAGGATTCACCGCAATGCCCTTGGCAGAGATGATATGACCAAGATAAAGGACCTCATCGAGCCAAAATTCGCACTTGGAGAACTTGGCGTAGAACTTGTGTTCCCTGAGCTTATCGAGTACCAAACGCAAGTGCTTGGCATGATCTTCCTTGTTCTTCGAAAAGACCAGAATGTCATCGAGATAGACCAAAACAAAGTCATTGGTGTAGGCGTTGAAGATGAAGTTCATCATGTGAGAGAACATCGGAGGAACGTTGACGAGGCCAAAAGACATGACATTGTATTCATATGAACCATAGCTTGTCCTGAAAGCCGTCTTGGGAATATCTTGCTCACGGATTCGAATCTGATGATAACCCATACGGAGATCAAGCTTGGAGAATACTTGAGCACCTTTGAGTTGTTCGAACAACTCATTGATGTTGGGAAGTGGGTATTTGTTCTTGATGGTCTTCTTGTTCAATGGACGGTTATCAACACAAAGTCGGTCCGTTCCATCCTTCTTCTTCACAAAAAGAACACCACAACCCCATGGAGAAGAACTAGGTCGGATGAGGCCCATTCTCTCTTGAATATCGAGTTGCTTCTTCAGCTCCTTCAGCTCTTCAGGTCCGAGCTTGTAAGGACGCTTGCATACAGGTTCCGTGCCAGGCTCAAGATCGATGACGAATTCAACTGGCCGGTGCGGAGGCATTCCTGGAAGCTCTTCTGGAAAGACATCTTGATACTCACAAACGAATGGAATTTGCGAGATGGCATCTAGTTCACCCTTCCCATTGAGAGAAAACAGACAAATAGTATTATCCCGAGCGGCAAAGACAATTACATCCTCAAACGAATGAGTCAATTGAATCTGCCTGGCTGCACAATCAAGCTGAGCCTTGTGCTTAGAAAGCCAATCCATCCCGAGAATAAGATCAATATCCGAGTTGCCAAGAACCATTGGAGAAGCCAGAAACTTGAAATCACCCATCATGATAGAAATATCCGGAACCATCATACTAGAACTCAGACGCTTAGCCGGAGAGACAACTTGCATAGCTCTAGGTAATGTCTTAGTACTAAAATTGTTCTCCGATGCAAATGGAAATGACATGAAGGAATGCGATGCACCAGAGTCAAAAAGTACTTTTGTGGGAACATCGTTAACAGGAAGGTTACCCATGATGACATCTGACGAGTCCTCTGCCTGAGTTGCGTTCATCAAGTTGATCTTGGCGTGCTTGGGGTTATGCTTGACCACAGCTGTACTTGCCGATCTCACAGGAGGAGGAGGGAGATGCCTCTCATTGAAGCATTTGTTGGCATAGTGACCCTTCTGTTGGCACTTGTTGCACGTGACCTCTGAAAGCGGACGGTGATAACTTGATCTTGGAGCTTGAGACGAAGTCTTGTTCTGAAAGCCAGGGTTGGGTGGGTGGGAAGATCCACTGCCACCTTTGCTCTTCTGCTGATACGGCTGACGGAACGGAGGAGGAGGAAGCCAATACTTCTGCTGCTTGGACACTTGAGTAGAGGAAGGAGTAGCATCTCTGACTCGCTTCTTGGAAGCATCACACATCAGTTGAGCGGCCTCTTGCTTCAATGCCATGTTGTAGAACTCATCGTACCTCAAGGGCTCAAAGAGAACAAGAGCTAGCTGAATTTCTTCTTTGAGACCACCCCTGAACTGGTATATCATGCTCTTCTCGTCAGGGACGTCCTGCTTAGCAAAACGGGCAAGCTTCTGAAACAACTTGTTGTAGTCATAGACAAACAAAGAGCCTTGCTTCAGGTTGCGGAATTCCTCACGCTTGCTTTCAACCACGCTCTGAGGAATATGATGAGCTCTGAAATCTTGACGGAATTCATCCCAGGTAATCGCACGGCCTCCTCTGGAATCCTTGTACTGCTGGAACCATTCTGCAGCTTGATCTTTGAGTTGGAAGGAAGCGAACTTGACAAAGTCCTCAGGCCTGACGTTACTGCACTCGAAATGCTTGCACAGATCCACGAGCCAATCGTCAGCATCAGTTGCCTCAACACAATTGCTGAAAGTCTTTGGCCCGTTAGCAAGGAACTAGTTGAGTGTAGCAAAGTGATTCTGATTGTTGCCTTGGTTGCCTTGGTTCGCTTGATTGCGCTCTTGAAGAATTTGCATGATCAACTGTGTGTTTGCATTGGTCGCGGCCATCACAGCTTGCCATGCCTCCGGAGGAGGAGGAGGTGGTGGCGAATCTTGATTCTGATTCTGATTGGTGCTCTTAGCGAGAGCCATCCTGAAGAGGTTGACAACCGTTAGCACATTGACAGATAAAATGAAGCTGAATCAAACGGGTTGAAATTGCAACATAAAGTCTTCACATCCGAACATAAGAACGAATGCATTCCACTTGAAATGGTCACATATCCGTAAATTGAGAAGCCACTTAGAATTTAGGTAGAGAAATAAATCAACAAGGTACGGATCAAGAACGAATACTCGGTAAGAAATCCCAATCTCAAACCAAATATCCGTGGAAGAAGAACTAGAGCTACAAGAATTCCCACCTATGAAACTCCCGAACCTTTCCGGTTATGCAATCAGGTGTTGGGGTGTAACGCCCGGATAATTAAGCTACAGTAATCCCTGCTAATGATGCCACGTCACCTCGGTTACCGTGATTAAACTCACGTTGATTCGAACCCGGTTCAAATTCAATTGAAAACATAGGCAAACAATAAAACTTTTCAAAAATTAAATCTAAAATGTTCGGGGGTTGTCAAATATTACAAAGGTAATTATGGTGAAGTAAACACATTTTTATAAAATGCATAAATATTTTAAATTGAATAAAACAGAAAGGAAAATAAATTAAAAAAAACAGACAC
>NC_057794.1:534022280-534029371 GCF_018294505.1 Triticum aestivum
GCGCCCACGGCCACGCCTCCCCGGTGCTCCTGGTGCCCCGCTGCGGCAACCCCGCCGTGGCCACGGCCACGCCCCGCCCCGGGCAGGCTACGGGCGCCCGTCGCCCGCCTGCCCATTGGACCCGCACCCGTTTGGCCCTGGGCCAATGACATGGGGGCCCCACCCCCCCTAAAAAGAACGGTTTTTATTAAAACAAAGATAAAAATAAAATGAAAATGAATTAAAACTAATTAACTAATTAGTTAATTAATTAATTAATTAAGTATTTAATTAATCTAATTAATTCTGGTTAATTAACCCTAACCACTAATTAACCTAATTAACTAAGGTTAATTAACTTTGATTAGGCTAATTAAGTTAATAGAGTATGACGAACGGGACCCACATGTCAGGTTGACCAATTCAACCCTGTTGACTGCTGACGTCAGCATGACATCATGCTGACGTCATAAATTCATTTTCGAATTAAATAAATAATTAATTAAATTCCAGAAATTAATAAAATCTTTAAAAAATTCATATCTTTTAATCAGTAACTCGGATTAAAATATTTTCAACATGAAAGTTGCTCAGAACGACGAGACGATTCCGGATACGCAGTCCGTTCGTCCGCCACACACCCCTAACCTATCGAACTCGCAACTTTTCCTCTCCGGTTCGTCTGTCCGAAAACGCGAAACACCGGGAATACTTTCCCGGATGTTTCCCCCCTTCGTCGGTATCACCAACTACCGCGATTGGGCGCACCTAGCATCGTACTTGACATGTCATGCATCGATATGCATCTGTTTACTTGGTATTCATTGTTTCTTCCCCCTCTTCTCTCCGGTAGACTACGAGACCGACGCTGCTGCTGCCCAGTTCGACTACGGAGTTGACGACCCCTCTCTCTTGCCAGAGCAACCAGGCAAGCCCCCCCCCCCCTTGATCACCAGATATCGCCTATTCTTCTCTATACTGCTTGCATTAGAGTAGTGTAGCATGTTACTGCTTTCCGTTGATCCTATTCTGATGCATAGCCTGACATTGTTGCTACACCTGTTGATACCTTACCTTCAATCCTAAATGCTTAGTATAGGATGCTAGTTTATCATCATTGGCCCTACATTCTTGTCAGTCTGCCTTGCTATACTATCGGGCCGTGATCACCTGGGAGGTGATCACGGGTATATACTATACATACATACATACTATACAGATGGTGACTAAAGTCGGGTCAGCTCGAAGAGTACCCGCGAGTGATTCACGGATTGGGGGCTGAAAGGACCTTTGTCCCGACGGCCCTCTGTGTGGATCTTTGTGGCGGAGCGACATGGCAGGTTGAGACCGCCTAGGAGAGAGGTGGGCCTGGCCCTGTTCGGCGTTCGCGGATACTTAACACGCTTAACGAGATCTTGGTATTTGATCTGAGTCGGCTACGAGCCTATACGCACTAACCATCTACGTGGGAGTAGTTATGGGTATCCCGACGTCGTGGTATCAGCCGAAGCACTTCAGACGTCAGCGACGGAGCGGCGCGCGCCGAATTGGACTGGAACACCACTAGGCTAGGTCTGCTTTCGGCCGCCCTCGCAACGTGCAGGTGTGCTATGGGCGATGGGCCCAGACCCCTGTGCGCTTAGGTTTAGACCGGCGTGCTGGCCTCTCTGTTGAGCCTAGGTGGGGCTGCAACGTGTTGATCTTCCGAGGCCGGGCATGACCCAGGAAAGTGTGTCCGGCCAAATGGGATCAAGCGTGTTGGGTTATGTGGTGCACCCCTGCAAGGAAGTTAATCTATTCGAATAGCCGTGATCTTCGGTAACAGGACGACTTGGAGTTGTACCTTGACCTTATGACAACTAGAACCGGATACTTAATAAAACACACCCTTCCAAGTGCCAGATACAACCGGTGGTCGCTCTACCTCAGGGTTATGAGGAGGGGATCGCCGGGTAGGATTATGCTATGAGATGTTACTTGGAGATGCTACTTGGAGGACTTCGACCTACCCTCTTCTGCCTGTTGCAAGACGAAGGTGACCAGAAGCGTAGTCTTCGATAAGACTAGCTATCCCCCTCTTATTCTGGCATTCTGCAGTTCAGTCCACTGATATGGCCCTTTACACATATACCCATGCATATGTAGTGTAGTTCCTTGCTTGCGAGTACTTTGGATGAGTACTCACGATTGCTTTCTCCCCCCTTTTCCCCTTTCCTTTCTTCCTGGTTGTCGCAACCAGATGCTGGAGTCCAGGAGCCAGACGCCACCGTCGACGACGACCCCTACTACACCGGAGGTGCCTACTACTACGTGCTGCCCGCTGACGACGACCTGGAGTAGTTAGGAGGATCCCAGGCAGGAGGCCTGCGCCTCTTTCGATCTGTATCCCAGTTTGTGCTAGCCATCTTATGGCAACTTGTTTAACTTATGTCTGTACTCAGATATTGTTGCTTCCGCTGACTCGTCTATGATCGAGCACCTGTATTCGAGCCCTCGAGGCCCCTTGCTTGTATTATGATGCTTGTATGACTTATTTATGTTTTAGAGTTGTGTTGTGATATCTTCCCGTGAGTCCCTGATCTTGATCGTACACATTTGCGTGCATGATTAGTGTACGATTAAATCGGGGGCACCACATGGGGATACAGGGGAAGCATAATATCTCACCCAAATCTAGCAAATCCTACATCCAGCTGTATCCATCCTTCAACACATAACCGAGAAAAACTTCGGAAACCATCTACCTCAACCTTCGAAAAGCATCCGTTATACAAGTTATGGCGATACTTCCGAACTCCCGCCCCAGTACTGGGTGGCGTCGAGGTTATCTCACCAACGAACTGCATAAAAGAGATTTTCGATGTCGGCGTACTAAACTCAGGTATTCCAGAACTGCAACGATAAAATTATGACGACAACACCTCGGAGCTCAACTCCCCGGGACACTGCCACAACCCCTAAGATAGGAGGCACCAAGAACAATGTTCTCGTCAAAAAACCATCGGAACGATTCCAAGATACCTGCGTGATCCTAAATTTTTTTAGTGAAATTTGAGAAGAGAATAGTCAAAACTCTACATCAGGATGCCTTACCAGAGCGATGAGGAGACTGGGGAGTAAAAAGAATTCCTAAACTCTTCGATATATAATTCCTAAATGACTCAAAACATTTTTTCTAGACATAACTCGACCGCTAAAAACGATCAAGCAATGGGGATCCTAAGGTCGGGGAAGGCTCTGATTACCAACTTGTAGCGCCCTCGATGCGGCTATAGCTCCCACGTGTCGAGGCACGACTTAGAGACATAACCGCATTGAAAGCAATGTCGCAAGTTAAGCAATCTCCACAACATCCCATGTAATATAGATAATAACAGGGGAGATACATAGTTGGCTTACACTCGCCACGTCAATCAAAGTACATAAATAGCATTACATCAATCAAACACTCATGGCCCGACTACGGCTCCAAATTAAAAGATAAACCCAACATGCGACACGGTCCCGGTCGCCCCAACTGGGCACCACTACTGATCATCAGGGAAAGACACGTAGTAACGCCGTGAGTACTCGTCGAACTCCCATTTGAGCTCAAGCGCGTCATCTGGAACGGAATCATCAGGCCCTGCATCTGGTTTGGAAGTAATCTGTGAGCCACAGAGACTCAGCAATCTCGCACCCTCGCGATCAAGACTATTTAAGCTTATAGGTAAAGGTAAGGTAAAATATGTGGAGCTGCAGCAAGCGACTAGCATATATGGTGGCTAACCTGTTCGCAAAAGAGAGCGAGAAGAGGAGGCAAAGCGCGAGCGAGTAACTAGAAGGCATCATGCGGCAAGCATTACTCCAACACCGTGTTCACTTCCCAGACTCCGCCGAGAAGAGACCATCACGGTAACTCACACTGTTGATTCATTTTAATTAAGTTAAGGTTCAAGTTGTCTACAACCGGACATTAACAAATTCCCATCTGCCCATAACCGCGGGCATGGCTTTCGAAAGTTCAAATCCCTGCAGGGGAGTCCCAACTTAGCCCATGACAAGCTCTCACGGTCAACGAAGGAATAGACCTTCTCCCGAGACATCCCGATCAGACTCGGTATCCCGGTTCTACAAGACACTTTGACAACTTAAAACAAATCCAGCAACACCGCCCGAATGTGCCGACAAATCCCGATAGGAGCTGCACATATCTCGTTCTCAGGGCACACTTAGATGAGACTAGCTACGAGTAAAACCAACCCTCAAGTTGCCCCGAGGTGGCCCCGCAGGCAGCTCAGTCGGACCAACACTCAGAGGAGCACTGGCCCGGGGGGGTTAAATAAGATGACGCTCGGGCTTCGGAAACCTAAGGGAAAAAGAGGCTAGGTGGCAAATGGTAAAACCAAGGTTGGGCATTGCTGGAAAAGCTTTAATCAAGGCGAACTATCAAGGGGTTCCAATTATCACCCAACTACGTAAGGAACGCAAAAATTCGGGAACATAACACCGATATGACGGAAACTAGGGCGGCAAGAGTGGAACAAAACACTAGGCGAGAGGCCGAGGCTTCCACCCTTTACCAAGTATATAGATGCATTAAGATAACAAGATAATATAATGATATCCCAACAAGTAAATAATGTTCCAACAAGGAACGGTCTCCAATCTTCACCTGCAACTAGCAACGCTATAAGAGGGGCTAAGCAAAGCGGTAACATAGCCAATCAACGGTTTGCTAGGACATGGTGGGTTAGGGGTTTGACATGGCAATTTGGGAGGCATGATAAGCAAGTGGTAGGCATCATAGCATAGTCATAGCAAAAGAGCGA
Source organism: Triticum aestivum (assembly GCF_018294505.1). Lineage (NCBI taxonomy): Eukaryota > Viridiplantae > Streptophyta > Magnoliopsida > Poales > Poaceae > Triticum > Triticum aestivum. Next base: position 534,027,071 of record NC_057794.1, read on the forward strand.
GCATCTAGCATAGCAAAGATAGTAGTGATTTCGAGGGTATGATCATCTTGCCTGCAAAGTTGTCAGAGTTGACTGGATCCTCGAAAGCAAACTCAACGGGCTCCTTGTTAGCGAACTCGTCTCCCGGCTCTACCCAAACAAGACAAACAAGTAACAAGGACACAATCAACCACGTGCAAGGCTCAAACAATATGATGCAAACATGGTATGCTATGCGGGATGCAATATGCGATGCGTATGCAAGACTTGACAAGGAATAAAAGAACCTGGCCTCAACTTGGAAATCCAAGTATGCCACTGGAAAGATGAGATGAAATTGCTTGAAAACGATATAAAGAACACCGGAATCGGAGTTACGGTTTGGAAATGGCAAGCAATTCAAATATGACCACGTTCTGCGATTTACAGCAAGTAGCCAACTAAATGCAACAAGATGAACATGCTACAGCACCCAAACATGGCATAAAAATATATGGCAGGGATCCACTCATGATGCTTAACAAAATACTAGCACTGAGCCACGGCCAATTCATCCATTAATAGGTTCAAACAAGCATGGCAAAAATGCATTTGGCAAACATATTTCACACTTAGTGAAATTAACACTTGTCTGGAATTTCAGATCAGATAGCACACTTTGGAGCATGAAAACTATATGCTACAGGACCTGAACATGGCAAAGTAAAGCATGACATGGAGCTACTCAAAGAGCTTAACAAAAGTCCCTTAGTGACCTTGAGCCAAAAGGGATCAGAAAATACATTTGCAAGCATGTGAACATGGCAAAAACATAATCAGTTCTTAAACTTAGTGAAAACTGGAGCATGCTAAAACAGATATCAAGTAGGCATGTTTACGAGCTTGATGCACTCACTATAGAGCAAGGCATGACAATCTAAGCATACACCCATCAAGAATACATAAAATACAAGCTAGACATGGCAAGAACAATAACATAGCATACACGAATCAACTACAACATCCTCGGCAAAATTGCTAACAAGTAGACAATCTGCCCAGATTTACGAAATGACAAAATTAAAGCTCGATTGACTCAAGCTAGGGTGCTCCATAATTGCAACCAAAGACATGGATGGATCTAGGGTTAGGGGGAGAGTGGAACCGCGAATTTTTAGGAGGGGTCTATATATAGACATAGAGGGAGCTAGGAGAGTCCAAATGAGGTGCGGTTTTCGGCCATGCGATCGTGATCGAACGCTCCAGATCATGGAGAGGGTTTTGATGGGTTTTGGGCTAAAATGGAGGGGTGTTGAGCTGCAACACACACGAGGCATTTTCGGTCCCTCGGTGAACCGTTGGAGCATCAAACGAAGTCCAAATGGTACGAAACTTGACAGGCGGTCTACCGGTAGCAAACCAAGGCCGCTTGGCAAGTCTTGGTCCAATCCGGAAATGTTTAATCCCCACACACGAAAGAAAAGTAGAAATGACCACCGGAGGAGAACGGAGCGCCGGAATGCAAAATGGACAACGGGGAAAATGCTCGAATGCATGAGATGAACATGTATGAAAATGCAATGCACATGATGACATGATATGGGATGCATGACAACGACAACAACACACAGAGACAAAAACCCGAACCCGAGAAAATAAAATAACTTAAGGCCGGAAACGGTAAGAGTTGGAGTACATATTGGGTAAATCATATCCGGGGTGTTACAATGCAACTCCCAACACTCTCCCACCGCCCACTTACAAAACAAATGTGAGTTGCGTTCGAGTGTATGGGCATGCAATTGCAGTCGAGTGTGTAGGAATGCAGTTGCGGTCGAGGGCGGCACTTGCAGTTGCAATCCTACCGTCGGATGTGAAACTTCCCCCCTCTCTGACAGAAACACAAGGTCAGTTGCGGTCGGGAAAGAGACATGTAGTTGGAGTCGAGGGCGACACTTGCAGTTGCAAGTCTTGTATGGGACATGCAACTCCCAACCCTCTCCCGCCGCCCACTTTCAGAACAAATTTCTGTTGCATTCGGGTGTGTGCGCATAAAGTTGTTGTCGAGTGTGTATGCATTTAGTTGCGGGTCGAGGGCGACACTTGCAGTTGCAAGCCTACTGTCACACATGCAGCTCCCCCCGACAAAAACACAAGGCCAGTTGTAGTCAGGAAGGAGTCACGTAGTTGCAGTTGAGGGTGACACTTGCAATTGCAAGCCTACTGTCCAACATGGAACTCCCACCCCTCTCCCACAACCCCACCTACAGAACAAATGTTAGTTGCATTCCGGTGTTGGGTATGCAGTTGCAGTCAGGTGTGTAGGCATGTAGTTGCGGTCGA
>NC_057794.1:534029752-534039168 GCF_018294505.1 Triticum aestivum
TTACAAAACAAACAAATGTGAATTGCATTCGAGTGTGTGGGCATGCAATTGCGGTCGGTGTGTAGGCATGCAGTTGCGGTCAAGAGCGGCACTTGCAGTTGCAAGCCTACTGTCGGACATGAAACTTCCCGCCTCTCCAACAGAAACACAAGGCCAGATGCGGTCGGGACGGAGACATGCGGTTGGAGTCGAAGGCGAAACTTGCAGTTGCAAGTCTTGTATGGGACATGCAACTCCCAACCCCTCTCCTACCGCCCACTTACAAAACAAATGTCTATTGCATCCGGGTGTGTGGGCATGCAGTTGTAGCCATGTGTGTAGGCATAGAGTTGCAGTCTAGGGCAACACTTGTAGTTGCAAGCCTATTGTCGGACGCGCAACTGCCCTGCCCCCCTCTTCAACAAAAATACAAGGCCAGTTGCAGCGGGAAGGGGACATGCATTTGCAGTCAAGGGCGGGAAAGGGTCAGCTGGTTTTCTTCTACTTGGACTAGACTTCCCCAAGGGAAGTTGTTTGCGTGATGGATTCACAGGTTCGCCATTTGTGCACCACCTCACAAGGACAAATGTTGAATTGGGAGCATGGTATGTATCCTTTTTTTCATTTTCAACTCTTTTTGTTCATGTGATCTTTGTTTGTTCCTTTTAGATTTTTGTTTGGGTATGTACAAGTAACAATTCAAGTACATAATGAGAATCTGAAATAGATAATGGGGTTGGGGGGATAAGGTGAATCTGAACTGAAATTACATAAGTCAAACTATAATCAATTGGCATTTGTTTTGTAAGTAGGCGTGAGGGGCGGGGGAGGGAGTGTGTGCGCATGCAGTTGCTATCAGGGTGTGTGGGCATGTAGTTGAAGTAGAGGGCGACATGTGGAGTTGCAGTCGAAGGCGGCACTTGTAGTTCCAAGCCTACCGTTGGGCATGCAACTACCCCCCTTCCCTCTCCGACCAAAAACACAAGACTAGTTGCAGTCAGGTGTGTAGGCATGCAGTTGCGACACTTGCAATTGCAAGCCTACTGTCGGACACGCAACTGCTCCCAACCCCCCACCCTCGAATAAAAAACAAAAGGCCAGTTGCAGTCAGTCGGGAGACATGCAATTTTAGTCGAGGGCAACTAGTGTCGGACATGCAACTCCCTCCCCCGCTCCTCACGCCTACTTACAAAACAAATGCCAATTGATTATAGTTTGACTTATGTAATTTCAGTTCAGATTCACCTTATCCCCCCCCAACCCCATTTTCTATTTCAGATTCTCATTATGTACTTGAATTGTTACTTGTACATATCCAAACAAAAATCTAAAAGGAACAAACAAAGATCACATGAACAAAAAGAGTTGAAAATGATAAAAGGATACATACCATGCTCCCAATTCAACATTTGTCCTTGTGAGGTGGTGCACAAATGGCGAACCTGTGAATCCATCACGCAAACAACTTCCCTTGGGGAAGTCTGGTCCAAGTAGAAGAAAACCAGCTGACCCTTTCCCAACTGCTTGTGTGCAACAGACTTCCTTCAACCACTCCCAGGCATTGCACTCTCCCTACGTCCCTTGTGACACTTTATAGTATGTCTGCTTGTTTGCCTAAAACTTCAACCCATCGTCTGTCAGGTTGTTGAAACGAACCTTTTCGCTGCATGGCACAACCTGTTCTGTTGAACAGTAAAGAAAAACCTCAAAAATGAAGTAATTGATCATTGTAAAAAATTAGAAAGCATCCTCATGGTTATAAAAAAATCATGGCAAAAAAAGAAGTAAAAAATCCCTATTATGACAATAAGTGTGTTTCTCCTCTTGAGCCACACATGCAGAGCTTAACACACTAGGAAAAAATGATTATAAAAAATACACCAATAAACAAATCATGATGAACATGCCTGATGCATTGAGCACTGATATAAAAAAGAGAGTCAAGCTGCTACAACCTAAAATTTAGTCTAAAGTAGCATATAATACTAGGCATGACTGAACAAAAAAAAACAAAAAATGAAAAAAAAATCTACAGGAAACGAGCTACAAATAAGAAAAATGACAATGACAGGAACAAGCAACAAAAATCTACAAGAAACAACCTGCATGGGTTTGGACATGAACATCGAAGCATGAATTCTAGAAAATCTGCATTCTATATTCTACATTCTACATGGGTCAAAAATGGGTAGAAAGAAAGAGGTACACTAACCTTTTCAAACATGAACCAACCATATCAGTGCAAAAACACACAGTTACAAAGAGAAGACTACTGCTAGTAAAACTCTAATAAAATCACAAAAAAAGTTGCTGTTGCTAGTTAAATCATGGCCATGGTTTTCTAGAAGTAAAGCCAAGCTGCAAACATTAATAAATGATCTCTATTTTTTAGACTCCCTATTATGACAGTGTCTTTCTACTCTCTAACCACACAGGAAGAGCTTGACATGCTGGATAATTTTTCTTAATGATTCAATGTAAACAACTAGTTAACTAGGGGCTCCCCTCTGCTTCAAAACTCAAGGAGAAAAAAAATGAAAAAAAGGTCAACCTTCAACGATATATTCTGTGATGATGAGTATAAACTAAAAAAATAAGGATCAGAAAATGAAAAAATACAAATAAAAAAGAAACAGAGGCTGCGGATTTACCCATGCGTTTTTGAACTCCTTCCAGAGATACATGCTGATGATGCTTCCCTTGCTCTCGCGGTTGCAAGGGCTCAGACAAGTTCTGCAAACCATCTCCTGTGCACATAAAAAAGGCGCCAAACATAAATTTGTGCTAGTGAAAGGCATACATATTCAGCTAATGATTTTAGTCAGATACTTGTATGCTTCCGAAGAAAAAGGATTTTGGGATAATGATGAGTTATCATTGGCATCGACGTTGATAACGTAAAGATATATTTACATTGGGTTGTGGAGATAAAAAAAGATGAATCTATCAAAAGACCATATTATAACAAAAAGTGTGTGAAACACATGAAAAAAAGACAGTCAACTGCTAGTGATGCATTCAGTAATCATTTATCTTGATTCATATACAAGAAAATGAACATCGTACCGATCCATAGGGTTTCGAAAAAAAACTGAAAAAACATGTTGCTGCTAGAAACATAATTTTATTAATCATTCTCTTTTGATCCCACAAAAGAGGGATTTGAGCATGCTACCGATTAATAGAGTTTCAGCAAAAGATCTGACAGAACAAATAAACATGCCCTCCAACATCAATTGGATATAAAATCCTTCTCTCCTACAGTCATAAGTCAAACTCGAGTCTGAATAATGCATTAGACAGAATCAAAACAAAGTGGAGAACTAGCTTGCACAATGGTAACTAGCTAGTACAGAAAAATGCCTAATTGTGGGCTGATTACCGAAACACAGACCCGTGCATTCAGTTTGAGACCCCTAAAACTAAATTCCAGGATATCAAACATTCATTATCTCTCTCAAATTTCCACTCATGACAATACACAGAGTAAGAACAAAACAAATCTGGGTTCTGAACCACTACTAGTGCAACAGATCCTTCTGCTGCAAAAAATCCTATATACATTCAGGCCAAATGAAATGGCTACTACAAACATATTTAAAATAAAAACAAAACCAACAATAACATGCTCCAAACTACATGTAGGAGATCAAGTTGTCAAAAAAAAGAAAAAAATTTACTAACAGAGGTTATGTACTAACAAAGGAAAGTCAAACTTAGGAAGCCTAAAAACACATGCTCCTATCGCTATAGAGGGAGCACTGCATGCTACTGCGACTCGACACCTAACCCTCCTTTGCTACTTATTAGGCTCATTTTATCCGACACACACTGTAACTAGTATTGATCTGTTTCCTTGGCGCAGCCGCATTAAAACAGTTTCAGGGAGAAGAGCGCAAAAACAATCTGAACAAGGATGGAAGTTACAGAATGGGAAATTTATTTTCAGAACTTGACTGAATCTAGCTACAAGCAAAGGAACCATTTCATTACTTAATCACTCTCAAAATCAGGCTCGGTTCTTCACTAGATGCTCTATGTGTTTCTTCTAGGACAAGGAATAACTCACTCATCCTCAATCGGTGACATTGCTAATCGACAACGGAAACATGACTGAATGATCTCTTGAAGCAGCTTCAGAGACAAGGGGAACGCAAAAGGCAAACTGAATTGAAGAGAGGTGCCACAATAACAGAGCTTTATTTTATCATGGTAAGTGAATCTAGCTACAAGCAAAGAACTGGTTTCATCCGCAATCACCACGGCGACAGGCCGATCGACACGGTCAGCAAAAGACACTATTATGCATGAACGCACAAATGAAAATAAAAAAAACTCTGGGGGGATTCTCTGCTTGAAACTACTAATCAAAAACTTGATACAAACAAATAAACATGCCACTGCTACAAAGATAAGTTCAGTGAATCATTTATCTTTGATTCCAAAGAAATAGATATGAAACATGGTACTAATTAATAGGGTTTCAACAAAGAAAATTCTAAAAAAGAAAACATGCCACTCCTAAATGATAGGTTCAGTAATCGTCCTCTTGTTTTCCCCAAAGAAATGATATCGACATCCTACTGATTCGGAAAAAGTTTCTCAAAGATCTGAAGATAAAAATCACACACAGAAAAGGGGACACCCCTACGTGCCACTGCTTGAAGAAAAATGACAAGAAAAAAATGGCTAAATTCCTGGAGCCGGTTATATGGTTGAAGCTATTTATCTACACTTGATACAAACAAAAAACGACCCAATCCCCCTCAGATCTACGGTGTAGCAACAACAAACAAACAAAAAATTGATGGAAAAAGAAGGTAGGGGGACTTACTCCACAAGCAGCGTCGGCAATCCTCTCTCGTTTGGGCGTGCAGTAACACGCCGATCTGTTTGTTGAAAAAGCCTTGGAGCTCGGCGTCTCTTCTTCCCGTGTGGAGTTCTTCAGATTTGAGAATGGGGAGTGGAGAGAGACGAGTGGAATTACCACGGGTGGCCGCTTCCCCATCCTCTTCTTAATGCGGCCCAAAAAACAGAAAAAAAAGAGACAAAAAGGCCCACCCGAACACTTGCCCGGCCCACAAAAGCAAAACGCCCAAGACAGGCCGAAATACAGGACAAAGCGCCCAAGCGTGAATCTACATGCAAGCAGAGATCGAACGGCTGGGCAGTTGACTGAGACTTCGCGAAGTCTTAGTGGACTGATTTTTAGCAGCTCCGTTTATAGTTACCGGCCGAATATAAAAAAAGATCAGTAAAGGACGCGTTTGCTCCCGATCGATGCGCTAGACAGGAGAACTTCGCAACAGGTAAACGTGTTTGATTTTGGTGTGAGATCCTGATCGAAGCTAAAAGTCGCGAGAAATCTATCGGCGACAAACAGATGAAAAAGATGGAGCCATGGGAGAGAAGCGAGAGCGCCAGCGTCAAGAAGCCCATGGCGCCGCCCATGGACGCTCTCAGCGACGATCTCCTCGGAGAAATACTCCGCCGCCTCCCCGACATGGCGTCACTCGCCAGCGCCGCCCTCGTCTGCAAGGGCTGGGGCGGCGTGGCCTCCGACCCGGTCATCTTCCGCCGTTTCCTCTTCCTCCGGACGCCCCCCCTCGTCGGCGTCATCCTCACCAAGCGCAACCGCGAGTGCGCCGCCCACCGCAACGATCTCCGCTTCGTGAGGGCCTCCTCGACACGTAACCCCAAGCTGGGCTCCGCCGCAGCGCATGGCGATTTCTACTTCCAAGGCCACCCCGGGATTGAAGCTGCCGACAGGTGGCGCCTCGTGTCTGCGACGGCGGCCTCCTCCTCCTCTCCTGCGGCCGCTATTCGTCGAAGCTCGCCGTCTACGACCCTCTCCAGCGGACTGCCATCTTCTTCGAGCCACCCGCGGGCTGGCACATGGTCCGCTACGCCATCATCGCGGACGAGGTCGGCCCTTCGTTCCAGGTCATCGCCATATGTCCCTGGCACAGCCACCGCTTCGCCGTCTTCTCCTCCGGCGCCGGCAAATGGGTCGTGGTTAACTCGTGCCGCCACAGTTGGATGTGCGTGGATGACGGTATGGCCGCTGGGCGGTTCGTGTACTGGCGGTCCAACACCAAAAGGAACACCATGAATGACAATGAAGAGCAGATATATGTGCTTGACACGAAAACCATGGTGTGGTCGGTTATAACCGCGCCGTTCCCGGCTGGCGAATCGTACTGCGTGGCGGACATGGCGGAGCACGGCGGGCTGTGCATCGTGTCCAGCAAGGAGCAATGCGTGCTGCTCTGGGTACGTGATATCAGTGGTGGATGGGTGGTCAAGAAGGAGGTCTCCTTGCTGAATCAGTTTGGGTACTTGAAGAGGATTCGTCGCGACGAATGGATGAAGAGGCTGCGCATCCTCTCAATGAAAGCCGGCTATGTCTACATGGAGTTCTGGTCCATAAGGAAGTCTGAATCCTATATTCTTGTGCTCAATCTGAACACCGTCAAGCTGCAACAAATCTTTCGCAACAATGCGGATGAGCGCTACAGAGGTGCTGCTTTTCCATTCTTTTTGCGGTTGCCACCACTGCCCGCCGCAGATGATGACAAGGAGCTTCAAGATGCTTGATAGCATGGAGTAGGTAATCTCCTATTTGATCCGTTTGCTAGATTTATGTCTCTTGTTTCTACTTCGATTGATCGAGCTATTTAATTATCTGTGCAAATTGCTCATCAAGCCATCCGGATCATGACACCTAGTGACCTAGGGGAGATCAGGTCCCTGTTCTGAAAACTTTCATGGTTTTGTAACTTGTTAGTATTATAAATAGTTGTACATTGCACCTTTTGTTCAGTTAACTTAGCACCAACCAGTTTCCCAGATTATTCAATTGGGACTTCCTTCCTTAAAATGAATGTACCCCTGTTTTCCAAATTAATTTTCTAGAACTCAGCAGCATGTGTAAAAGTATCTGACTTGTTTCCAGAAGCTGTTGATTTGATTGTGTCTGGTTTGCCTCAGATGATTTGATTGAGTGCTAATCCATTTTGTTTATTGGGCTATTGATATATGGATCAAAAGTTTAAGAAGGAACTACTCAGTTGTTTATTTAGTCGCGTGCGTCCTACGTGTGCCGGATATCTCAAGATCGGCTTTCTAAGAGGGCTACCTCACCATTTTATATCGTTCGGCCGTGTACTATGTTCGGATGTTGCTTTATTTCTAAAGTGGGGCGAAAGCCTGTTTCGAGAGTTGTTTATTTAGTGATGAATAATTTTCCTGAAATATTGCAAACCTATCATGAGAGTCAGACTTACCGCTTGCGAGTACAAGTGTGCTAAGGGAAATCAATTACTTCTTGAAATGGTTCCACGTTACTGATAACTGTTTTTTCTTGTTTGTTTACTACTTCCTCTGTAAAGAAATATAAGAACGTTTTAGATCACTACTCCTAGTGATCTAAATGCTCTTATATTTCTTTACAGAGGCGGTATTTTTCTTTTGTGACTTGAGACTTCACTTTATGGTCCGTAGACTGTAGTTAGCAGCTGAATTGTCTGTATATAAATGCATTTTACGTTCAGTTGGTTTTCAGCAACGCACCAAGAATTGGGTCATAATTTGCACCCATGACTTATATGCTTAACTTCAGTATAGTTTCTTCAGTTATCTCAATCAATTGAAGTGACAAACTTAAATTTCCATCATTGCTCTTTAACCAAACTATTTTGTAGAATTATCTGAGTATTCAATACTTTGGAATGCATGAATCATGATCAAATTATCAAGCATGCTTGCCCATTTCAGTGTACTAATTGCAGTGACTTCAAGGTTGACTGATATAGTTTGTGGTTTGTGGTGGCATGGATTTTATAGTTTATATATGTAGCAATGTATAGTTGTTTCTACATTTTGATGCACACTCTATAAATGGATCACCATGTGTGCCCTGGAAGGAAACTAATATAGTGCTTTGAATTTCAGATCAAGCTGCTACCTGTAACTTTGATTAGAAGTTACTTAATTTGGAGCATTGAAATGGAATTGCAGCAGCTGATTGGTACATGTTCTCAGTTTGGCAGTACGAGTTTCGACATTGGAATGGAGATGTATCTGGTCTATTTGTGAAAATAGTTTCAACGTAATCTGAATTTAGTCCTTTTCCATTTATGAGACCCATTTGCTATTTAACTCGATGAGACTTCAACTGAGATGGTTTAGTTTAATTTCAGTCATGTACTCTTGTTTCATCTTAATTATTAGACCAGCCTGTGACATCATAATTCATCTGAGAGTACAGCTCTACGTACGCTCGCTTCGTTCGCTGCAATTGAGCCCCAACCGTTCTGGGCCGCTGCTCCGGTGACTTTTTTGGGCCTCTATCGTTAAATCGGGTTTAATGGGCTTCTATCAGGCGGCTATCGCAACCCTCTTTTGGTTCGCAAGGTCACGTGGCATGGTCGGCCTGGTCGGGTGACGACACGGGGTCCGCTCGGTTGTCTAGGCTCAGTTGCACTTGCACGGTGCAACGGGGTGTTGATTGGAGTTCTATTGCCAACGATTGATCGAGTGGTTAATGGCCATTAAAAGCAGGTAATTAAGTTTCGTTTGTCCATTCATATTCTTTTCAATTCACGCTCGCCCATATAATCCCAACATTTCCGCTGCTCCTTCCACAAACGATTCTCCAGCCGGGAGTGGTGATGCTTAAGGTTTCTAAATAATTCCTATCCCCCTCCTTCCTACACCCCCTCTCCCCCAAATCTTCATTTATTTTCAGGAACAGTTTAGGCATTATGTTTAGGCTATGATGGCCCATGATGTTGTTCTTTCTCCTCACAACAATTCACGTTCGTTTTGTTAGGTTCGCTCATTATACTGGATTAAACGGTTTAGGCATTACCCATTTGTAATGTGATGCACTGATTTTATTGTGAATGTTTTTGTTCGAATTGTTACTATAACAGTTTAGAGACATCTACTGATTATCCCTTGTTGCTCGCATTATTCTTTGACCAAGTGCACAGTGCACTGCAGGTAATCATCTGAGTTTTTGCAATCTGCTTCCCCTTTTACGGATGTCTATTCTTTTGTTAATAATTCAAAATGATTGCAGGTTCTCTAAGGGTGTGGTCAGTTGAAGGGATGGCCTGGAATGGCACGGGTCCGACCCGCCCATAGCCCCCGTTCTCGAGTTTAGTTGAAATCAGACCAGCACGCACTGGTTCCTCCCGAACGAATATTCCGCCCAGATGCGGAACGAAGTCATACCTCAAAAACGGCCGGACCACGCGGAACGACTGCCTCCCTTGCACTCGTCCTCAGCCCCGCAGGTGCGCCGCCTCCCTCCCCTTCCTCCCCTCCTCCCTTCCCCATGGATCTGGACAACGCTATGCCACTGTCGGTCCACTCTCCTCGTCGGCCGGCGGCTGCCTCCCCCTCCCCCTCCTCTCCCCTTCCCCGCCCCC
>NC_057794.1:534039572-534060972 GCF_018294505.1 Triticum aestivum
TCCTCTCCCCTCCTCCCCCACTCCATGGATCTGAGCTGCAGCGGCCCTCCCTTCCCAGTCAGCCGACGCCAGTTCGTCCCATCCCTGGCCGCCCGTTCCTCCTCTTCCCGGCCGCGGCCGGGTCCTCCTCTCCATGGAGGCCGGTTCCTCCCATCCATGTCGGCCGTTTCCTCCCTTCCGGATGCCTGCTAATCTCTCTTTCTCTATCGTTTTGCAGCAGCTCGACGGAAGGACTCCAAGCAGCGGGTGCTCGACGGCGAGAGCTGCTGTTTTTGTTGCACTAGCTGCAATGGCTGCTGTTTTTATGCTTTTGGAAATTTCTTATGTGAACTATATGTTTGTATGTGCAACTTGTTGAAAATTATGTTATGTGTTGTCATTCATGTGTTATAAACTTGTCAATATCTATTGTTATGTTGTTTTTAATCAAATTACAAATGAAATGCTGCTGAAATTTTAAATTTTAGGTTGTTCCATTTTTCATTACGTGCTTCCAACCAAACAGCAGAACGGAACCAACCCGTTCTACTCTTTTGCTCCTACCAAACACAGGAATAGAATGGACCCGTTCCTCTGGAATGGGACCATTCCATTCCATGACAGTTGGTCCCCCAACTGAACACACCCTAGAAGGACGGATTTTGTTCTTTCTTGGAGCTAAATCTTCCAATATCCAGTGATCAATGGACAGTTTAGTATCAGTGTGCTCTCATGTTGTTATACCTCGTTTAACTTGTGCCCCATCTTACTATCTGTGTGTATTTACCTTTTTATTCATATAATATGATGCCACTCTCTATGATTGATTGAAATGATTGCAGTACCGCCTGTTGTTCTTGCCCTATGTAGTAGGGATCCAGAGAACCTGCTTTAATTTTCAGGGTACAAAGAATAGCGTCAATAAAAAACTATAACTCGATGCAGAATTGGGGAAAGGGTGTAGGTAGGAACTAGGAAGGATGGAACACTTGGAGAAGGGGGAAGATGAATTGTTGACTTTTTTTGGAGCAAAAGATGAATTGTTGACTTAGTGTCAACCATGCTGCCTGAATATGTAATGGACGCGTCTAGCCAGCGCATGGCCGTCTGGGATGCTTAGGGAGCGACCCGCCATTTTAGGTAATTTCTTGTCTTCTCTTTTAATTAGAATAGTCATCTAGTAGTCCATTTTCCTGCTACGTAAAAAATGTGAGCATATGCATCTCCTCCTGTGCATGCATGTGTTTATTCACATTTATTTTGTGATTTTAAAATTTTAAAAAGGCATAACTTTCAATCCACGTGTCAAAATTCAGATCCGTTTTCACCGTGCTTTCAAATATTTGTCCCACATTCATTCGGGAGGGTACTCCTAAGGGATTGAAGACCATATCAACGGGTGTTCCATCTTGCAAATAGGGCATATCTTGCCTAGGCAAAATTTTGGAAATGATCCCTTTATTCCCATGTCTGAAACCCTCGCGACGTGCTCTTCAAAAGTAGATCCCACGTGGGGATGTTTCGACGAACTAGTCTTTCTGCCAACTAAACATCAATATGTGTGTAGCTAGACTACATGCCGCACCAATTGAGCATATGTGTGTGCCAATAGTACTTCTGTCAACTAAACATCAATGTGCGTGCAACTAGACTATATTGCCGTGCCAAATGAGCATATGTGTGTGCCAATAGTCTTGCCAACTAAACATCAATGTGTGTGCAACTAGACTGCATTGCTGCCTCAACTGAGCATATGTATGTAACTACTAGATAGTTGGTCGGGGTAGTAGGCTTGCAATCCACTACTAGATAGTTGGTCGTGGTAGTAGACTAGTTGCATATTAAGTTGTTATGGTTGGTAGGTTGCAACCTCATATGAAGTTAGATCATGTAGCTCCAAAGTTGATTTTAAAAAAAGTTGCACCATGTAGTACTAAAGTTGCATAATGCAGTACTTTAGTTGCATCATATAACACCAAAGTTGGCATCAAAAAAATTTAGTCAAAACATACCCATGCGAGATCTAGTTTTGAAGATCTCGTTGCGATGAATCCAACGGTGAAAGCGGATCTGAATTCCGACATATGGTTTAAAAGATATGACCTTTTAAAAATTTTAAGAGACCAAAATAAATGTGGATGAATCTGTTTTCCAGATTAGTCTGTACACATTTAATGCTGAAAGTGTCTACGTCTCAGTCGAATGAGACCTAGTTAAGTCTCAGTCGCTAACGTCAGCGCCATCGGCCCTAGGCCTGTTTGCTCCCCGCACAGGGCTGGCGGCTGGTGCTGCTTCGTTGTCGCCACGTCTTGGGCTGGGCTTGCCCGACCGCTTTAATTCCCTTCTCTATTCTGCTACAGGTACAAATTACACGGCTAGCAAACTTGCTGGCCCCTGAGAGAAATACTTCGGCCTATTCAACAGGTGGAAAATGGGGAGATGAAAAACAATGGAGAAAGCACTATATAAATACTTAGGCCTATTCATTGTATGATTTTCCTGTGTCTAGTTTTTGTTTTCTTTTTTTGCGTGTTGTCTAGCTTTTTGGTTCTATTTCCCAGGGTTTCTAATTTAATTTTTCCGTTGTTTGTTCAATTTTTTATTTATATTTCATTTTCAGTTACATGTTCACCAAAAAAAAGGAAACACTCTTTGGCATTCGTCGTTATACTTTAGAAAAAAGTGTTTGTACATTTCAAAAATATCCATTGTGCGTTGATAAAATTATTGTGTAATTAAGAAAATGTCCAAATAGATTTAAAAATATTCTCCATATACTTTAAAATATAAAAATGCATTTTTAAAATGTTCAATGTGCATTTGAGAAAATAATGAAGGTGTAGGGAGTGGCTAGTTGTTGGTACTTGTATCCCATGCAGTTACAATTAAGATATGGCGTGCAATAAATTTTTCATAAAAAACTGGAAGAACAACACTAAGTTGTGGTCGTGTTGAAAAACTACAGTTGCGTTCGGGTGCGACACTTGCAGTTGCATGCCTAGTGTCGGACATGCAACTGGCCCGCCCCCTCTCCCAGCACGCCCTCCGACAAAACAAAGGTCCAGTTGCAATCATGTTGGGGGACATGCAGTTGCGGTCGGGTGCGGTACTTGCCGTTTTGGGGCTGTTGTCGGGCTTGCAACTGGCCCGCCCCCTCTACAGCCTCCCCCCTCTGACAGAACAAAAAACTCCAGTTATGGTCGGGTTACAGGATATGCAATTGCGGTTGGTGCGGCACTTGCAGTTACATTCCTAGTGTCAAACATGCAACTGGCCCGCCCCTTCTCCCGCCGCCCTCTCCGACAAAACAAAGGTCCAGTTGCAACCATGCTGGGGGCATGCAGTTGCGGTCGGGTGCGGCGCTTGCAGTTGCGTGGATGTTGTTGGGCTTGCAACTGGCCCACCCCCTCTGCCGGTGCCTCCTCCGACAGAACAAAAAAGTCCAGTTGCGGTCGGGCTAGAAGACATGTAGTTGCGGTTAGGTGCGACACTTGCAGTTGCATTCCTAGTGTCGGACATGCAACTGGCTCGCTCCCTCTCCCGCCGCCCCTCTGACAAAACAAAGGTCCAGTTGCAACCATGTTGGGGGACATGCAGTTGTGATCAGGGTGCATCTTCTGCAGTTGTGGGGCTGTTCTCGAGCTTGCAACTGGCCCACCTCTTTTCTCGGCGTCCCCTTCGACAGAAAAAGTCTAGTTGAGATCGGATTAAAAGACATACAATTGTGGTCGAATGCAGCACTTGCAGTTGCGGGGATGCTTTCGGGTTTGCAACTGGCTCGCCCCCTCTCCCGGCGCCCCCTCTGACAAAACAAAAGTTTAGTTGCAACCATGTTGGGGGACATGCAGTTGCGGGCGGGTGCAACGCTTGCAGTTGCGGGGCTGTTGCCGGGCTTGCAACTGGCCGACCCCCTCTCCTGACGCCCCCTCTGAGAAAACAAAAATCAAGTTGCAACCATGTTCGGGGACATGGAGTTGCGTGGTTGTTGTCGGGCTTGCAAATGGTCCACCCCTCTCCCGGTCCCCCCTCCGACAAAACAAAAGTAGAGTTGCAACCATGTTTCGGACATGCAATTGCGGTCGGGTGCGGCACTTGCAGTTGCGGGGTTGTTGTTGGGCTTGCAACTGGCTCGCGTCCTCTCCTGGCGCCCCCTCAAACAAAAGAAAAGTCGAGTTGCAACCATATTGGGGGACATGCAGTTGCGGGGCTGTTGTCAGGCGTGCAACTGCCCCCCCTCCTGGTGCCCCCTCCAACAAAACAAAAGTCGAGTTGTAACCATGTTGGGGGACATGCAGTTGCGGGGCTGTTGTCGGGCTTGCAACTGGCCCGCCCATCTTCTGGCGCCACCTCCGACAAAACAAAAAGTCCAGTTGCGGTCGGGTTAGAAGACATGCACTTGCAGCCGGGTGCAAGAAAAAATATATGCTAATATTCTTTTACGCATAAACAAGAAAAAATATATGAAAATGTCGGTCCTATACAAAACAAAAGTCATGGTTAAAAAACCTGCTAACAACCAACATACCCACTAACATTTATGTCTACATGGTTCAAAAATCCCCTCCAATCAAAGAAAAAGCATTTCCTACATTATACAAGCATAAAAAATAAAATCCATACATAAATAAATCCACAAATAGAGATCTAGCATAAAAGAGGGGAAAACAGATGAAAAAAAATGTAACTGAAGAACCCCGAGGGACAAAAACCCCTCCCCCTGAGACGAGTACTCCGCGATAGATATGGTGTGTACATGGCAATTGAAAAGTCTAACAAAAAACAATGAAAAAGGCCTCTCGCAACCAGCACAGTGCGCATCAATACCAAACACGAGAAAAGTAAAAAAGAAGAAGAAGTGAGCGCTAAACAGGTCGGGGTAACACTAGACAAGAAGTGTTGCGTGAATCTTACGGAAACAGTGATCTAACGACTATATATGTGTACCGGGACTTCGGTTAATAAAATTTCAACTATTGCAGCCAACATTTACTTACAAAGCATCTAATGGATGTGCAACTGAAAATGATTAACAAAAAATTGGTAGGCAATTTCGTTGCTAAAATAGGGCTGCTAGAAAGTTGGAAAATATGCTAAAATCAAATAGAATAAAACACAACATTATTAAGCAAGGACAAAATGAAAAATTAAATTAAATTAACAAGAAGAAAAACACAACAAAAAATATGATACGGGACGAGCAAGTAATAAATAAAAATAAATAAAAGAAAAGTTAAAGACTTATAAAAAGTAAATGAAAAGTAAAACAATTAAAAGAAGAAAAAGGTAAAGAAAATGAAAAATGAAAATGAAAATGAAAATGAAAATAAAAATTTCTTTTGGGAAAAAGAGAAGCCACCAAGACTTCCTCACTTACAGGCAAAACTCACTTGTGTAGGGCGAGAAAAAGACACAAAACAAAGTACTTTTTTTGTAGGCTGGCATTCTCATCTCCACCGCCCATGCAGCGACAAAGAAGAGAACTCGTTCGAGCCAACGTACACGTACACACGAATCTTTGTGCCATCGACTGAGGCTTCGCTAAATCTCAGTTGACTGAGATTTAATGTAACCGTAACAACAACAGAAAAACCTAGTACATCAAAAAGGTAGAAATTAGAAATACAAATAAAGTAGAAGCTAAAACTATAAACAATTATTAATAAACTAATTAGAAGAAAAAACACAAATCACAGGAAAGACATTGAAAAGGCCCCCCACATCTCCTCAACCCACCATGCAAACCCTCTGGCCCGCGAGAAAAAAAGCCCAGACAACCAGAAGACCTGAAGAAAACAAAACCGGCTGCATTAACAGGCCAGAACGAGACAAACCCACTTACATCACGAATCTTAAAGCAAATACCAATCAAACGGTGGACGCGTCGACTGAGACTTGCGTCCCTAGTGGCAGACATGAAACTGCTCCCTCCCCGAACAAAACACCATAGAGATGCAGTCGCACGCTGTTCCAGTTGGGGGCGGCACTTGTAGTTGCGTGTCTAGTGGTAGTAATGCAACTGCCTCCCTTCCCCGACCGACAAATACCACATAGATACAGTCAAGGATGACACTTGCAGTTGCATGCCTGGTGACAAACATGCAACTACCCCTCCCACACAGAAAAATAGAGTTGCAACCGAGGGTGACACTTGTAATTGCATGCCTGGTGGCAGACATGCAGTTGACCTCCTGACAAAATACCACAGAGTTACAGTCGGCCACGCAGTTGTGTGCCTAATGGCGGACATGCAATTGACCCCCCCCCCCTCCCAAGTTGTTTAATGAAAAATGGTACCAAAGAGTTTTAAGAACAATAAAAAGATAAATAAAAAACAAAAGCAAGAGAAGGTTGACAATACAAAATGCAAAAATAAAAATCATCATCACAAGAAACATAGACAAAAAAACATGACACACTTACAAAAAGAAAAAATAATGATGATGATACAAAATTGTTGCTCCTGATAGTTCTCAACCGATTCCCCTCCCTCTTCAGATGGTTTGTTTCCCCCGCTGAAAAATTGCAGCCTAAAAAACAAAAAGGGAAATCCCAAAACTAGACAAGAAAAAATAACCACTAAAGGTCAGCCCACAGCGCATACCGGCGACACGAGAGAAACAAAAACAAGCATAGGAAAATCTAACAGCCCATAGCTCAAACATTTCAGTTTAATACAAAGACAAGAATAGAAAAATCTAACGGCCAAAGAGTCGTTTGGAACTTGGCTAAAACTTACTAAAACAATCCGGTATAAACCCAAAAATGAAAAAAAAAAGGTAATAATAATAATAATTTACAAGGCTTGTAAGCTAAATGCTTCATACTGCTCCTAATACCTACACAAGGCACTTCAGTGTATATATATGTCCATTCCCTCTTGTTGGAAAGAATAAGAAAATAGAAGCTGACCCGGCCAGAATAAAGCCCAACAAACAAAGTAAAAAATTGTCTTTTCCAGCCCACTGTCCAAAGCCTGCCCTGACACACAAAAAAACAGAACAAAACGCAGCCCACCCAGTTCGTTCCCTACATGGGCTCGTTTACAAGTCAACAGGGCTGCACACATCATAAAGCAATACAAAAATCTAACGGTAAAGAGATTCGACTGAGACTTCATAAAAACTCAGTCGACTGAGTTTTAGAGCAACCGTTTAATGCTAACAAAAAAAGATCCACTAGCTGACAAAAAAAGACACACATGTGAGTAACAAGCCAGCCACCCGTTCCTACGAAAAAGTGCGCGTGCACTTTTAAGATTTCCGGATATGTATTTCCACTGGTTTTAGCATGTCTGACATATTCTTTATCCTGGCATTCATTTAACAAATTACGCAGCGCACAAATCTGAGTTCCAAATCTCAGCCTACAATATTATTTTCCTGCAATTTGATGTCAATCAATTTATTGAAGCTTGCCCTGCTGAAAGTTAGACCACAAAATATAGAGGATTACTTCTGTCAGTAAGTTATCTGATTATTAAACTTATAAAGTTTTTTCTCTTATTATGTATCCATATATAGGTACCTGGTAAATTTAAGATTGGAGCTCAGAGGAAGCTGAGAAGTAGCAAACAAGTCAGCACATGTTGGTTTTGATGCATTGGTTGCTAATTTGATACGTATCAACATACAATTCCGTGTATATGTTTGCTATATCACACCGATGGCCGAGCCCGGCCATCGACGCCCGACGACAGTGACAATGGGCAAGAATTTTTTTGTGTAGTCGTCCCTTCATAGATTTATTCTATATGATAATATTGATCCACACTAGATTTATGCTGCAGAAATTTCTTGATCTAGATGGAATTAGTTAGGGGCAGCAATCTCTTGTTTTATCCTCACAAATTGATACCACAAATTAGGCATGACACGCTGATTCTATCATTTTGATTAAATTTGTCACAGATAGTGTTTGTTTTTGATTAGTTATGAAGAGTAAAAACAACATCTAGATTTTATGAGATAGTTGAATCAAGCAAAATCATTGAATATATTTGCTATATATAAGAAATATTAGTCTCATTACGGTCCCTTTGGTTACCACATACTTTTTTAGGAGTATAGCAAATCTTTGTTTCATAGTATTCCACCATTGATGTCCTCTAACGGAAGTTTTCTATGAGATCTTTAGCTCTCTTCCTGTACGAACATTGATTACTGAAGAATTAAGATATCAATATGTCTATCTAGACCTATATGATTTATTATTGGGACAAATATCGTAAGCATATTCACATGCTAATGTTACCTTATCTTGCCTGATTTGTTCTTTTCATTGTGAATGTCTGAATAATCAATTTATAGTGTTTGTAGTGTATTAGCATCTAAGATGGGATCAAATTAAATTAAATTAAAATCATTTTCACATTCTCTTGTGCTATATTCCCTAACCAACTCGCCCATGCAGGTGGATTTCACAATGATCCGCATATTTGAGACAGGCATAGAAGCCCCTGTCTTCTTAGATGGACTATATGTATATATGCTCATAGTTAGTGTAATGTATTGTAATTATCCGCATATTTTTCACATTTACGCAAATTCGAGTCGATATTCAGGGATACATTGCACTGTTTTCTAACTTAAAAGGTGAACTGATCATATAACTGTTACTCTATTAAAGCATCTCCTGATCATATAACTGTTACTCTATTAAAGGAGGTATATATAAATCCTCACATTTGTCGATTCAGTAATGTTAGTACTTCCATTTCTGTTATTTAGTTTTCCTTTGTGCGCTCATCTATGTATAATATCTGATTTTAACAAAATGCCATGCACGCCTGCAACAAATGTGTGCAACAATGCATAGAAAAAATTACAGCATGCTATTTATATCAGAGTATTTGACACAAAACTACCACATTAGGGGTTACATTCCCACAGAACTACCACTTTCAAAAATATGACCGATAACTACCAAAAATTTCTAATTTTGTGACTAAAAACTACCACTTTTGAAAAACGGCCAGTTTAGACGATTTAAACACGTTTATAACATGCGGGGCCCATCCGTCAGAGCTGATGTAGTGGCAAAGTCAACTCCGTTTATTTTAACCATCATCGCTATGTTCTTCTATGTTGTTAAGCTATTTTGTTTCCAGAAATTTTCTCGACCATGCGACTTAGCGAGATTGTGAAGTAACCATAAGTTCTAGATCTACGGAAAAAGATTGTCGACAAAATGATGCATTAGATTTTTGTAGTTAACCAACGAGTATAGCTGGCATGCCATTTTATCATTCTGAAATCAAGACGGTATATGCCCATCATGGTGATTGGCTAAAAGAAAAGTCTTTTTTCGCGAATACGCAAAGCTTGCGTATCTTTCTATTGATAGAAGGAAAAGAAATGAGTACAAAGAGGATACAACATATGGCACGAACGCAAACTTGCGTGGGCATGGTACCCAGAGCAGAAAAACAAGGGCCGAGCATCCCTTGGCTAAAAGAAAAGTTACCCTTCAACTTTAGATTTGTGGTTAGTTTTGATTAACACATAATAACATACATTTGTCTCCATATATTTCTAAATTCACTGCCATACTATTGCAAAAATGGACGAGCGCGGCAATGCGCGCCATCATGGTCTAGTTAGCTATAACTATCCCGTTGAAAACCCGTGCCACTACCGCGCCATGCAGTTTTGCTTGGGCTTGCATAAATATTTCAGCCACTACCGAAAATCACTGAAATTCAGTGATTTCAGTTTGCATTTAGGTTAAATGACTGAAATGTTTACTGGAAATTGTATCAAATATTGGGAAATCCTTTTTGAATTTCCTCACCAGGAGCCGGTGTTTACGAGGCATGCCTGGGCGTGCGGATTCCCGGAGTACACCGCTACTGGGATCACACGCATGTTAGAGCATCTCCAGCTGCGCCCCCAACACCCCCCAGGTGATTTTTTAGTGCCGACGGGCGAAAATCGGCCCAGTCGAGTCCTCAAGAGTCCGTTTTTTGCCGGGTTGGGCCGAAATAACAGCCGGCGCACCCGAGCCGAACCCAACGCGCTAGGGGGCACCCGGGGGCGCCGGCACAACGAAAAGGGGCGTGGGGCTGCTCCGTCGGCGGGAGGAGGGCCTTTTCCCGCTGTTTTTTCCCGCTTTCCCCCGACTTCCCTCTCATTCTCTCCATTCCTCCCGCCAATCTCCTCCTCCCCTCCTAGTTGGTCGCCATGCTGCCGAAGAAGTACGTGCCCCCCCGCGCCGTGACGGGTGCGTCTGCCGCCGTTGCCCTGCCGAAGCAGAGGAAGCCGAGGGCACCGCCGTCCAAGCCCCGGGCATGTCCAACGCCGAATGGAGGGCGGAAGTTCAGCGCCGGGAGGCTGTCACCATCGACTGGCGGAACAGGGCCAACGCCAAGAAGGCCCGGGACAGCGCGGCGCTCGCGACTGCGGCGGTGGCGGAGTAGACGAAGCGCTCGGCCGAACAAGCCAAGGCGGCTCGCATGGGGATGATGAATCCGCCCGGCGGCCACGCCCCATACGCTTCCTGGAGCCAGCAAAGCGTCGGTACTCTGGCCAGCTTCTCGTCGTCGCCGCAACCCTGGGGCTGCACATCGTCGCCGGGCTACGCCGACGGTGATGCGCACAGCGGGTTCAACCCCAACATCACCTTCCCCCATGGTCACCTGGCCCAGCGCATGCCCTTGCCCGCCTTCGCCGGCGTGCAGTACCCTCCGTACACCTACTCACCGCCGGCCTACGCATCCTTCCCGATGCCCCCTCTCCGCCGTGGCGTGCTGCCCTTCTCACAAGCCTCCACATCACATCTCGGCGATACCGACGCCATCGAAGCCGACATCCACGACATCATCACGGCCGGCTCGGCCGCTGCCATCGCGTCCCCCGGGTTCACTGCCCAGGACGACACAATGGACCTCAACGGCGACATGTATGTCAATCTCGACTACGGCGAGCTCAACTACGGCGAGGAGGAGCCAAAGGAGGAGGAGGAGGCTCCTGCTTCGGCGAGGAAACGGAAGAAGAAGAAGGGGGCGGCCAGGATCCACGAGCCACGCATCAAGTGGGCGTCCAAGGAGCAGGAGTGTCTCGCCGAAGCGTGGAAAGTCATCTGCCTCGACCTGATCACCGGCATGGACCAGAGCATCGAGACGTATTGGGAGCGCATCAAGGCCGAGTGCGACGAGCGCAAGCTCGTCGACCCCTACTTCAAAGGCGTCTACATGCAGCGCGGGTTGAAGGCAATATCGAACCACTGAGGGCTCATCCAAACGGCGTGCAACAAATGGCATGGGATCGTCGAGGAGATCGCGGCTCGCCCGAAGAGCGGCGCCAACATTGAGGATCAGGTATGGCACGCCGGTCTCCCACTTCTTTTCACCGTGTGCGCCCGCCAACTGTTTGTTCGTCGGCGCAGCTGCTGCGGATGTTCGCCATGTATCACCAGGACAGCAGCGACCAAGATTTCAAATACCTCCACGTCTTCAAGCGGATCGAGAAGTGCGAGAAGTGGGTGGATGTCCGACGCACCCTCGCCAAGGCCAAGGAGACCTACAAGCCGGACGCGCCGACGTCGGGCGTGGGCGACTGGCGCCCCGAAGGCAACAAAGGGGCCAAGAAGGGGAAGCACGCCGACTCGGCCACCGCACGCGTGCAGGAGTCCATTGAGCATTGCCTCACCGATGCACATGCCCGGGCCGCCCTGCGTGAAGAGAAGACCGTGGCGCGGTGGTCGGCGTTGATGACGAACATCGCCGTCAAGCTCGACCTACTCCGGACCAACGTCGCCGCGAAGAAGAAGAACACCGACCTGGCTTTCTTGATGGACGGGGCGGACATGCTCCAGAGCAACGACGAGCAGCTCAAGGCGTGGTACCTGGCGGAGCACAGCCTCATGATGAACCAGCCGCCGTCGACGGCGCCGCCAACTCCCACGCCCACGCCGACGATGCCGCCAAGCCCGAGCGATGATGCCCCCACGACGCCCAGCAGCACAGAAGCCGCGCCGACGCCGCCCAGCACAGAAGCAGCTCCAACACCGCCAAGCCCACGCACGCCGACTCCATCGACGCTGGAGGCCGCCCCCGCCGTTTGGTGCGTTGCCCACGCGTCCTCTTTTTTTTTGTACGCCGAACTTTTCATCTGATCGCCGAACTGTGCCAAGGTGATCGACGAATTGGGCCGCTGATCGCCGGACTTGTGGCGTTTTTTTGTGAGCGGGAATGATCAAGTTTGAATTTGCTGCGACTTGGAGGGCGGCGCTTGGGGGCGTGGCTGGGAGCTAGATCGCCCCCATGGCCTAGAAAGCGCCGGGCGGGCGCCCGAAATAGCGCCGGCCTATGCGCTGGGGGGCCGAACGAGTGAAGATGCTCCTACGTAGTAGACTCTTCGTGCGATCTTCGATGATTCTGTCCAGCCACGGAACAGAAACGGGTGCAAAGTCACCGCATGTCCAGTCCAGAGCACTTGTTACCTCGCTCAAGCACGATATGCTCCAAGTTCAAGATACTTGGTGCAACTTGCTCTAAAACACCGAGACTAACGTGCTTGGCTGCAGCAATTTGCCAATCGAATCAGTAATCATAGAGGTTGTTAAACGAGCTGTCTGCCGCGAGAATCGCGCAGGAAACAGTCAAAAGTCCACGATGTCAATTTTTTAGGCGAAAAATCCACGATTTAGGTCAAGTTCGATCTGGGGCATCCCTGGCCATGAGCCCACCCTGTGAGCCCAGCTAAGGCGGTTGACTGACTTGCCTGCATGCAAGTCAACCCACGGCGCCCCCATGTCCATGTGATCTTCCCCAGCTGGGTAAGTGTGCTGCATATGCTTAAGTTCTTCTTATATAAAGCGAAAACTTGTCTTAGACGTATACATTATATTGTGTTCTAGTGTGTAGTCTTTGGCACAAGAGAAATGGCATCCCGGTGGCTGTTGTTGCTTCTTCTCGGAGTCGCCGGCTGTGGTGGCGGCGTTCTTCAAGTCCAAGGCCAGGTCGATAGCTTAGGTGAGCACATCGTGTATGCGCTTGCATGCATGGCCGCTGCCGCTAGCTGCACAGACATTGCTTCATCAATCACTCTCTGCCATTTTGCTTCATCAATCAGTCTCTGCCGTGTGCCCACATGTAGGTTTCATAAGCATAGACTGCGGTCTCCCGGGGGAGACGGGCTACGCGGACAACACCACCAAGCTCTGGTACACCCCGGACGCCGGCTACACTGATGCCGGCACCAACCGCAACATCTCCCCTGAGTACCAGGCACGTAAGAGCTGGCGTAATGTCCGCAGCTTCCCTGATGGCGTGCGGAACTGCTACACGCTTCGGTCCCTCGTATTCGGGCTCAAGTATCTCATTCGGGCCATGTTCATGCACGGCAACTACGATGGCGTCAAGATGTGGCCCATTTTTGACATTCACATCGGCGTGAACTACTGGCAGACTGTGAACATAACAGACGGCGACATGCCTGTGATTGCCGAGATCATCACTGTCATCTCGGGCGAATCCGTCCAGGTGTGCCTCGTGAACACCGGTTCCGGGACGCCGTTCATCTCCAGCCTCGAGGTGAGGCCTCTGAAGAACAAGCTCTACCCGCAGTCGGACGCGTCCCAAGCACTGGTTCTCGTCGCGAGGGCCAACATTGGCTCCGATAAATCCATCAGGTAATTAGAATTGGATACATATATATGTCTACGTAACATATATGTGTGTTGATGGGTGTGGAACGGTTAATCTGCCCATGGATCAGGTACCCCGACGATCCACATGACCGTATATGGATCAAGTTGCCCACGGGGTATGGATGGTCGCCGATCTCAACGACCTACGAGGTGCAGAACGACGTCAATGACGTTTTCGAGGCACCATCCGCCGTGACACAAACCGGAGTAACGTCCATCAACTCCTCCAGACCCATCTTTTTCACCCAGGATGCACAACCCAATGGCAACGCCAAAGATCTAGTGCCCGGGTACGTAGAACTCTACTAAGTACTAACTATTCTTAGATATTTCACAAATTGCATATCCGTCATCCGTGGGATCCAAATCCATCTCCTTCCCATGTTTTCAACTCTCTGTATTTTATTGCGGAGGAGCGCATGCAGTTCACCAGTATCAGATCATCATCTCCATTTTCTGCTCGATGTAATTATTGTGAATGGGTTTATGCAGTTAACCTGATAATTAGACACTTGAAAATAGATCCAAAATGGAAGTATCCATAAAGAAAATTATATGCAGGTACGTTTTCATGATGTACATGGCAGAGCTGCAACTTCTTCCGAGCAACGCCCTCCGCCAGTTCTACATCAAGCTCAACGGCAAGCTCTGGAACACCAAAACTCTCGGCCTGAAGTACCTCGAGACGACTGTCATGTACAATGAAAAACCTGATTACGCCTCCCACCAATACATCTTCTCATTGGAGGCCACCACCAACTCCACGCTCCCGCCCATCGTTAACGCCCTTGAGATCTTCTCCGCCGTTCCGACCACTGGTATATCCACTGCAGCTCAGGAAGGTAAGCAATTATGCCTTTTTTATAGAAGAAAATGGGTTTCTTTTCCCCCGGTTTCATTTATTTAGAATAAACCAGACATCATCGCTCACACTACTCTGATCAAGACAGAGTCCGCGGTTATGGTTAGAATCATGTGGATGATTCATGAAGCTAGTATTTCAACATATTTATGTATATAGATCAAGGAAAAGAAATAGCACGCTACAACAAAATAGCGGCGGCCTCAGAATATGCTATTAGCGAGACGTTGTACACTGATTTATTTAGCGAGAAAATTCTCAATACGCTATAGCGTGCTATTAGCAATGCTATATAGCGCGCTATTTTTTTCAGTGATATAGATCCCTGAGCCTAAATAGTTTATTTATGTGTTGCTACCGAGAAATGCTACAGTTTCTGCCATGACGACCATCAAGGACAAGTACCAAGTGAAAAAGAGCTGGATGGGCGATCCTTGCGCACCCACGAATTACGCATGGAAAGGATTGCATTGTAGCTATGCTGTTTCTACCCCACCAACTATCAAAGGCTTGTGAGTTATTTTGATTGATATATTTTTCAATTAAAACCGGTACCGCACTTTTTACGGGAACCGGTACTGTATTAATAGTAGCAGTGACCGGAATTATCTGAGCCTTTGTTGTATACACACAATGCAGGAATTTATCTTCCAGTGGTCTGAGTGGCAACATTTCATCTTCTTTTGCAAGCCTCAAAGGTTTACAGTACTTGTAAGTAGTATGTTGTTAGCCAACTATTTCACACATTGTATGCTAATTTGTTTGAGAAGTACAGTAATAAGTTATTTATCCGTGATCTCGCTAATTGTCAGGGATTTGTCACACAACAATCTGACGGGCTCCATTCCCGACGCCCTTTCACAATTGTCATTGCTCACACTTCTGTATGTAATTTGTGACATAGTTTATAAAAGTTTTCAAAACTCATTCAACACACAACATACTTTAGTTTGACATTGGAAACTACTTTGTTTCCTTCCAGAGATTTAACAGGAAATCAGCTCAGTGGGTCAATTCCTTCCGGACTTCTCAGAAGAACCCAAGATGAGTCCCTAACACTTAGGTTGGTACCTGGTACATTCTAGTAGAAGAATTTTCCAGTGAGATTCCTCAGATCTCATGTGATCTTTTTCTTCAAAAAGCACCATATATCTTACTTGATCAACATTACCATTTACTCGTCTTCTCTTCTGTTGCCAGATATGGTAATAATACAAATCTCTGCAGTAACGGCAACTCATGTCAGCTTGCAAAAAAGAAGAGCAACTCTATGGTTGCTGTCTATGTTGCAGTTCCTGTATTTTTGGTACTGATGGTTGTGCTTTTGTCTGTACTAATTTGCATGCGAAGGAAAAAGCAAGGTGAGAGGTCACTCCTAAACACATGACTTTGGACACACGAATTCAAGGTCAAGGGTTAACTAACACTGTTTGTGTGGTCGGTCTTTCAACTCTAAAGGAATAATAACCAATAGTGTAAGGCCGCAAAATGAGGTAATTAACAGGAATGGACACACCTCACTACAACTCGAGAATCGCCGATTCACGTACAGTGAATTAGAGGCTATCACGAATGGCTTCCAACGAGTGATCGGCCGAGGAGGGTTTGGGAAAGTCTATGATGGTTTCTTGGAGGATGGCACCCAGGTGGCTGTCAAACTGCTGTCTGAATCTTCCAACCAAGGGGTACAAGAATTCTTGGCAGAGGTGAGAACTAACAAAGATCTAGTCAAGTAAGTGCAATCGATGCTGCTAGATTCAGTTTCATAATGCATGTATTGTTTCGTGTTCAGGCTCAGACCTTAGCGAAGATTCATCACAAGAATCTTGTGTCCCTGTTTGGCTACTGCAAGGAGAGGGAGTGCATGGCTCTTGTCTACGAGTACATGTCTGAAGGAGCCCTAGACAAACATCTTAGAGGCATGCAGATCACTCAAATAATTCAGACTTATCCTTCGGCAACATAAATATGAGAACATGTAGCAAACATTCCAGTACATGTGATTCACCTCTTAGTTTTTGCATCGCAGGGAGAGACAACAACACAAGAACTTTAACCTGGAAACAAAGACTCCTTATCGCCATGGAATCCGCACAAGGTAAGGTTTAAATCAAGTTTTTATACAGGTAATTGAATCATTATGTATAGAAGCACACACTACGAGTATTTAACCAAAAACTATCACAATTCATGGAACCGTGACGAAAAACTACCACTTTACGATTCTGTGCGAAAAACTACCACTTTTTTCCTAATCCGTGGCAAAAAACTACCAAGTCGCGAAATCGCTCGCTTGGCCCGCGCTAAGCACAAATCTGACCGCTTGGGCCCACGAACCAGGTGCCACCCTGGCCATCCTTCGCGCCGGAGCCGCACCCGCACGCGCGCGCCCGCTCCCGCCTCGCCGTCGTCGCTCCCACCTCGCCGTCGTCGTGCCCACCAAGCTCCTGGGGCCGGCCACTGCCGCGTGGCCGCCAGCGCCGCGCTGCTGCCCCCGCCGTGAGCGACGACGGCTGCCCCCGCCGTCGTCGTGCCCACCAAGCTCCTGCCGTCGCTGTTGCCCCCGCCGCGACCGCGCGAGAGATTGCGTCGCCGTGAGGCAGAGCAGCGCGTCGCAGAGGAGGAGGTGGAGGGGCGGGCGGCTCCAGCGGTGACCCGCAGCGGCTCTGGCGGTTGCAACAACGACCCGTGGCGACTCCAGAGCTGACCCGCGGCGAGCGGCTCCAGCGCTGACCCGTGGCGAGCGGCTCCAGCGCTGACCCGCGGCTGCCGCGGCGAGCGACTCCAGCGGTGAAGGGCGGCGGCGGCAGGTGCAAGGAGCCCGGGCGGCCGGAGGCGGGGGCGTGGCCGCGGGCATAGCAGGTGTGTGCGGGCAGGTGTTGGCGAGCGAGCGTGGTACGGGGACAGCGACCACGGTGCGCATGGCGAGGGGCGGCCACGAGCGCCGCGGGCGCGCGCGTGCGGGTGCGGCTCGGAGCACGAGCTCCGGCGCGCGGCCACGGAGTAGAGGGGAAGCAGCGGGCGCTGACGATGGCGAGCGAGCGTGGTACGGGGACAGCGACCGCGAGCTGCACGAGGTGGTCGTGGACGCGGCGAAGTGCGGGCGAGAGGGTCACCGGAGTGCACGCGAGGTGTTCGAGGAAATGCCAGAGAGAGGAGGAGGAGGAAGAAGAAGATTGATGCTGACAAGTGGGCCCATCCTGTCAGAAATGCGTTTAGAAGAGGCGAAGCGAGCGATTTCGCGACTTGGTAGTTTTTTGCCACGGATTAGGAAAAAAGTGGTAGTTTTTCGCACAGAATCGTAAAGTGGTAGTTTTTCGTCACGGTTCCGTGAATTGTGGTAGTTTTTGGTTAAATACTCCACACACTACAAATGTGGTGGGGTTGAGAGCACGTGATGTGGATGTGCAGGGCTTGAGTATTTGCACAAGGGGTGCAATCCGCCCTTCATTCACAGGGACGTGAAGACATCCAACATTCTGCTGAATGCAAAGCTGGAGGCTAAAATCGGCGATTTTGGCCTGCTCAAGGCTTTCAATAACGACTGTGATACCCACGTGTCCACAGCCAGGGTGATTGGGACACCCGGTTACCTTGACCCTGAGTAAGTGCATCGTTCTAAATTCTTGTTGATTATGCTCTCAAAATCATCTTGCATGTTATTAATAGCTGAAGTAATATGCTTTGGTTGTCTCAAAAGTAGCATGACTCACCTAGGGTGATCAAATTCATAACATGCTCCCTTAAATTTGACAATTGACCTACAAACGAGTGATTGAAGCCTAAGAAAAAACATTTGATTTATGCAAGAATCAGATTGTTTTCTTGGAATTCGCTTGAATCTAATTAAGATGTCTCAACCAAACCCATGTTGCATGATTGTTCTTGAAATTAGACCCACTAATGTGTTTCATACTTATCAGGTACAATGCTACGTTTCAGCTGACCAACAAGAGTGACGTGTTCAGCTTCGGTGTAGTGCTACTTGAGATAGTCACAGGGAAACCACCCCTCCTGAACGATCCAGAGCCGATGAGCATCATTCAGTGGACGCGTCAGCGCCTTGCCCGTGGCAATATTGAGGGTGTAGTGGATACACGCATGCACGGCGACCATGATGTCAATGGCGTATGGAGAGTCGCTGACACCGCACTCAAGTGCACTGCCCAGGCGGCGGAGCAGCGACCCTCAATGACCGAGGTGGTGGCATTGTTGCATGAGTGCCTTGAGCTTGAGGCCGCGCGTAACCACATGAATGCAGGGTTCTACACGGCTGGGAGTGGCGGTAACGTGGATGGCTACGGTGGGTATGCCACTGGCATGTTGACTAATGTGAGCCAAAGTAGCTCTGCATTTGAGATGGAACATTTGGGCAGAGTACCAACAATGTCTACAGGTCCAGCTGTGAGGTGAGAAGGGGATTGGGATACTGAATGGCCTCCACCTCCAATCCATAAGTTCTTTTCCGTTTTATCTCAAGGGAATTCAAGTCTTTTCGATGATTAGTTTTTTGTTGATTAATTTTCTCACATGTAATGTTTTTTGTTGGCTTTTGTACACATGTGAATGAGAACGAGATAACGCTTGATAAAAATGTGAGAAAGAAGCTCGTTTGTCCTTTTTCTTTTTTCAAAAGCGCTGTTTAGAATATGACTTTTAACGATGATGGTGATTCAATTTTTTTTTCTACGAGAGGAAGGTGAAGATTCTCTACTCGCTAGTCTGTATGACATCGTTCACAACAATACGGGGAAACTTTGTTCTTGCCACTCTAGTTTTTGCCCACTTTACTTATGTCATTGTAGAATTTGACATTTCACTTTTGCCTCACTTAGCTTTCGATAATATATCACAGATGTCATTCCCTAGCAAAAGCAATACTTTTTCATTTCACTTTTGTGATTCTTAGCTTTTGACAATGTATCACAATTGTCACTCTGGAAAATTTGACTTCTAAACAGGTGCGTCCCCAACTACTCCTATAGAAAAGTTCAAACGGACCTACTCCAAGCGCAACACCATAAAGAGAACTTTTGGCGTTTGGAAGATGAAGCGGCAAATCTTGCTCAATATAACTACTCGATTAAAACACAAAAGATGATTGTTACGGCTAATATGACACTACACAACTACGTCCGCCTCGATGACAAGGAGGATATCCACTTTCTTCGGTGTGAGAGGGATTCGGATTATGTTCCAACTATTCCAGATAGATATAAGAAGTACATTATTCCCCCAAATGCGTCGGATGCTTCAGTACGGGCGGAAAGTGCCCCTAACATGCATTTGTTTGGGCATGAACTAGCTACCGCCATTGCCCTTAGTTGGTGAAGTAATCATGTTCATGTCTTTAGATGTGTGATCATTTTGATTTGCAAACTTATATGCAAATGAAGCTTTTGTTGTATGACACACGGCAAAACTAGTTTTTCTTCTATATTATAACTCGTGTTAACTGAGAGTTTTGTTTTTGCTCTTTTCCAAAAAAATTGCTGCATATTTGGTGCTCCATGTCCCATAGAAAAGCTCACTGTACAGTAAAAATCGCAGCAATAGCTCCTGTGAAACAAAAACCTGTGATTTTTTTTTGAGATTTTGCCAACACTTTATTGATCACCGATAATGTTTAAGGGAATACAAGTTGGGTCATGAGGAGAAATAAGCCACACATGGCGACCCTAATCAAGTATAGCAGCGTGTTTGGCAAGATTATGTGCTTCGGTATTCGAAGCTCTACCTTCAAAAGTAACTAGGCAACTGAAAAAGAACTAGATCTAAATATAAACTCTTTTACAATAGCCTCGTGGGAGCCTCCTCGCCCCTTTGTAATATCCTCCACCACTGTCATGCAGTCACATGCAATAACGATCTTCAACAACGAGAGATCTTCAGCTAAAGCTAATGCCTCACGACATGCAAGCATCTCCAAAGTCGTCGGGTTTGTAGTTCCGGGAAGAACAAGTGATGAGGAACCCATGTAGCTTCCATCTCTATTTCTGCAGATCGCGGCGCAGTCACCAGTTTTGCATCAGTTGACAACCCATCATCAACATGTATTTTGCAAAAACCTTCAACTTGTTGCTTCCACAGCGGATCATTAGGTCGAACAGTTCTTCGAGGAGGTGAAGGGGGGTTGATCACCTTGACAGAATCAAGTTCACTGATGAAGCGTCCAATGAACAAATGAGTAGCCATTGGACTTTGAAATATATTTTCATGTATTTCCTTTCTTCTAGCGGTCCATATTGCCCATAAAGTCGCAGCAACCCTAACAAATTGCACATGGGATAATGAATCACGAAGGTCAAACAACCACCGCTTCACACTTGGGTCACTCATATCGATCAACTTCTTAGATAATTCCTCGTCCACGAGAGCCCAAACTCATCTGGCTGAAGTGCACTCGACAAGCGAGTGCTTCCATGAATCCAGATCACCATAGAGCTAACAATTATCAGTGTTAGACATGTGTCGGTGGTGTCGGACATCCTCCCTGGGAAGTGAGTGCCTCGCAAGGCGCCATAAGAACACTTTAATCTTTGCCGGGACTTGAATACTCCAGAGAGAGGTCCAACCCTTTCCTTCATAAGAAGAGTTGGAGGAGCTGGTCCTTCCTTTCAGTTCGGCTTCTCTGTTCTATTTGATCAATGCTAAAAGCACTAGTAGAAAAAGGGCCTATTGTCCCGGTTCGTAAGGGCCTTTTGTCCCGGTTCCTGAACCGGAACTAAAGGGTCGGTACTAATGCCCTGTCCCTTTAGTCCCAGTTCAATCCAGAACCGGGACAGATGGGCCTCCACGTGGCCTGTGCGCGGAGCCCAGGCAGGAGGGCCTTTGGTCCCGGTTGGTGGCACCAACCGGGACCAATAGGCATCCACGCTTCAGCATTTCTGTGGCTGGGGTTTTTGTTTTTTT
>NC_057794.1:534061234-534066398 GCF_018294505.1 Triticum aestivum
GGTTAATTTAGGTGTTTCATATATTGTGTTAGCTAGCTATAATTAATAGAGAGAAGTGTCCTCTCTTATGTCCGTGCTTGGTCGACGCTACGTACTATACATATATATAGAGAGGACTAGACACGCTAGCTAGCTAGTAAGCAAACGAAGAAAACAAAAGATCGTCATGAACATATATGCATACAGAGAGAAGTGATATCGACCATCTCTCCTTCTCCGAGAGATTGGTCGAACAACAAGTTCTCGTATATCTATCCGACACTACTGGCTACATATATACAATAATTATCTCTTATAAATATAATCTCCTAACATACGGACTCATGGTCCACATAGTATTCTCCGTCTTCAGCGATCACGTGGTCAAGAAAGAATGCCGCCAATTCCTCTTGAATTGCTCGCATGCGAGCTGGTGCTAGGAGTTCATCCCGCTTCCGAAACATCTAATTTGAAGAAGGGGGTCAATATATATATATATATATATATATATATATATATATATATATATATATATATGAATGAATGAAACTCAACACAAATGATGGTAATAAAATAAAATTGTGAATGTTGTTATTTACGCACTTCCTATTGTTCGTCAGAGTAGCCCCGCTCACAGGTTGTGTGGCGGATGGACTCGCAAATGTAGTATCCATAGAAATCATTCCCTTGTTCCTGCCACAACCACTTTACAAGAAATAGAGGTCAATCAAACTGATAAGCAAGAATGCCAAATGGTATTGATGAAACTAGTGCTTGAATCAATAGGAGATGCGCGGAACATGCTACTATAGTAGTTACTTTCGGGTGTCTAAATTGCAGCTTCTTCGGGAGTCCCGGAGCTTTTTTGGTGAATTTTTTCCAAACCCTGTGAGACAAAGAAAACAATTACTTGATATATCAGGAAATGAACAAAGTTGCTGATATGGTGGATAATGATCGATTTAACTTACTTCTCGAGCATTTGAGTCATGTCCGCATAGTCTTGAGGATCTTTTCGTCTTGAGTCTAAGACAGTTACTAGTCCCTGCTCAAGCTTAATCTCTAGGAGAATATAGTGGAAACTGCACACGCATGCATAACTCATCAATTACATTACTATAACCTTGACTAATATATAAGGGAAATCGAATACGCACAAGACAGTAACACTCACTTGAAGTTGTAAGGAAAGAGTATTATATCTTTGTTTTCATTTATTACCAACGATCGTAGCAAGTTGGCCTCGGTATCTGCGGCATGAAATTTAACCTGAGTTGCATCTATGATATTTGTGTTAATGAACCCAAGATCACCGATTTGTCTTTTCTTCAATTCGACGATCTTCAATCTGCATAATATAGTGAGGATAATTATAAATACATGCAATGAAAGGGCTGAGCTATATAGAGAGACTTAATGACAGAAGTAGTACTACTTACAGACACTAGCAGGTGACCGTTGCTTTATCGAGGGCCAATTGATTGAAAAACTGAAAGAACTCAAATGGAACAGGCAACAGATCAATTCCAACGAGGTCATGCTCCTTTTTAACTCTCACATACAAAGTACTCCCCCCCAGACTCTCTGCAGATTTTCAAGTACCAATCATGCAATCTTCGCATCATCGTTGATAGAGATCTTTCATCTTTGACGAGAGGCTTCCCGTACTCGTATCTTTGTATCTGCACCTCCATGAAATCATAATGTACATCGTCGGGCAGGTAATCTCCGAGATTGCTATAACCGGGCACCATACTCGGATCATTAGCGACGATGTCACTAGGCACCTTGAGCGGGGGGCACGATTTCTTCGCTTGTTCACCGAGCTGTGCAATTTGTTTCCCAGCTCGTCGTTCTTTCAGCCTTTGATCACTGACAGTACTTCCCGACCGCTCCGCTTCGGCAAATTCCTTTCCAATAATGCGCTCATAGTTTCCTTTCGGCGGAGACTTGGGTGGTTTTGTCAGGGCAGCCAGAGTGCACTTCGCTTTCACCGGATCTACCTTCTCCTCCGGAGGTGGATGTTTCTTTGCTTTCACCCTTTCAAAGAAGTTCCTCACTTCTTCTCGCGTGATCTCGGCATTCTCGTCCGGGGTCCTCTCGTATGGTAACTTCTCTGGAGTCTTCAGAGAAGGACCGAATCTGTATGTCCTCCCGCCTCTGGCTGTACTGCTAGACGCCGGCAGAGCAGACGGAGCGATTGTCTTCTTTACTTGCTTACGAGGCAGAGGAGAAGGACTACGACACGCCGGAGCAGCCGGAGCGGCGGCAGGTCTCTTCCGCCCTTGCTGACGAGGCGGAGAAGGAGGAGGCTGGCTACTCGGGCGCGTCGGCGCAGGCGGAGAAGGAGGCAGAGTGCCGCCACGCACTGGAGAAGGAGCCGATCGAGTGCCCTGATCGTCACTCACCGGAGGAGGAGGCGGTGGAGGAGGCGGAGTGCCCTGACTCGCCGGAGGAGGAGGCGGTGGAGGAGGCGGAGTGCCCTAACTCGCCGGAGGAGGAGGCGGTGGAGGAGGCGGAGTGCCCTGACTTGCGATCTCGGCGTTCTCCTCCGGGGTCCTCTCGTATGGTAACTTCTCTGGAGTCTTCAGAGAAGGACCTAATTTGTATGTCCTCCCGCCTCTGGCTGTACTGCTAGACGCCGGCAGAGCAGACGTAGTGATTGTCTTTTTTACTTGCTTACGAGGCGGAGGAGAAGGACTACGACGCGCCGGAGCAGCCGGAGCGACGGCAGGTCTCTTCCGCCCTTGCTGACGAGGCGGAGAAGGAGGAGGCTGGCTGCTCGGGCGCGCCGGCGCAGGCGGAGAAGGAGGCGGAGTGCCGCCACGCGCCGGAGAAGGAGCCGGCCGAGTGCCCTGATCATCACTCGTCGGAGGCGGAGTGCCCTAACTCGCCGGAGGAGGAGGAGGAGGAGGCGGAGGCGCCCAGTTCGGAAGGTTGATGAGCTCCTTCCGCCATAGGCATGGAGTCTTCAGAGCAGAACCCAGCCGAGTCTCCCCTTCACCAGTAGGGTGGTCAAGCTGGAGGTCCTCAAATCCCTCCGTTATTTCATCCACCATCACCCTAGTATATTCTTCTGGAATTGGCCGACAGTGAAAAGTTGCGCCGGGTTCAGTAGGAAAAACAGAGCCAACAGCCGCCTTGACCTTCATATTAATCCATTGCTTCATAAGGTGGCAATTTTGAGACTCCGTGATAGCATCCACGGGATAGCTGGCAGGAGCCGTCAAGACATGCTCCGGCTGAAGCAGCTCGGTGGAAGCCACGCTGCTTCTCCGCTGAGATGGAGGTAGCTTTGGGGGCAGCTTCGGCAGTTCGTTTGCTGCGATTTGCTTCTCGTTCCTCTATCACTTGTACCCTTGCTTGCAGCGCCTGCATTTGGGTCTGCTGCACTTTTTTCCTCCTCTCCTGGCATTTGTAACCGCCTGCGTCTGGAAACCCAACCTTCCACGGAATGGAGCCTGGCGTGCCTCGTGTCCGTCCAGGGTGCTCAGGATTCCCGAGGGCCATTGTGAGCTCGTCGTTCTCTTTGTCTGGAACGAACGTCCTTTGCTGCGCTGCTTTAATATACTGCTGAAGCTTCTTGACTGGTCTGTCCATTTGATCGTTCGTCCAAATGCACTTCCCTAATACAAGGTCCAAGGTTCCGCCAGCCCTGAAGAACCAAGTCCGGCAATGGTTTGGCCAGTTAATTGTCTCTGGTTCGATCCCTTTATCAGCCAGATCATTCTCAGTCTTGGACCACTTAGGCTGGGCTACGAGGTAGCCACCTGACCCCGTGCGATGGTGATGCTTCTTCTTCGCAGCATTTTCCTTGTTTGTCGCCGACATCTTCTTACTATTTTCCGATGTCTTGTGGGCCACAAATGCGGGCCAGTGATTTCTGATCTTCTCATATCTGCCCTTGAATTCTGGTGTCTCTTTATTTTCGACAAACTTATTCAGCTCTTTCTTCCACCTCCTGAATAGTTCTGCCATCCTCTTAAGAGCAAAAGACTTGATTAATTGCTCTTTAACTGGCTTCTCCGGATCATCCTCTTGCGGTAGGGTGAAATTTGACTTCAGCTCAGTCCAAAGATCATTTTTCTGCATATCATTGACATAAGACACCTCAGGGTCTTCTGTAGCCAGCTTTAACCATTGCTGGATGCTGATCGGGATCTTGTCCCTAACCAAAACCCCGCACTGAGCAACAAATGCGCTCTTTATCCGGAGGGGTTCAATCGGTTGGCCGTCAGGCGCGATTGCTATGATCTCAAACTTTTCATCCGAGATCAACTTTTTCTTCGGGCCTCGTCTCTTTACCGAAGTTGTGCTCAATCTGGAGGGCTAGAAGAAAGAACAAAGACTTAATTAATATGTGTACATACCAAAACAATGAATGCATCAATTAGCTAGTCAGCAGAAGCTTAACTAATATATATACCTAGCCGGACTCGGTTCGGTCACCGGAGACGTCATCACGGTCTCCTTCTTGCACCGGCATTGAGTCACCGGAGCCGTCCTCACGGTCTCCTTCTTGCACCGGCATTAGGTCACCGGAGCCATCATAATCGTAGCCAGCTGCTTCCAGACCATCAGTGTCGTTGAGAAACAACGAGCAGACGACATCACTTCTTCGTGCGATTATGTCCCCCAACAACTCTTCTTGTAATTCGTCTCGGGCGGTGTCCATAGTTTCTATAAATATTTACAACATGGCAATTATTATTCAAACATGACAGATGGATATATTAGTGGCAAACGTAGAACTAATATTAATTAGTGGCCTCGACGCTGCTTCTCTAGGGTTTGGGGTGGCCTCGACGCTGCTTCTCTAGGGTTTGGGGTGGCCTCGACAACGCTTCAAGGATAAAAAAAGAAGAGGAAGAAGAAAAAAAAGAGGAGAAGAAAGAATAGAGGAGTAAGAACTCCTCTATTCTTTCTTATCCTCTTTTTTTCTTCTTCTTCCTCTTTTTTTATTGGGAACGAGGGTCGTCGAGGGTCACCGAGCGGGAGAGGAAACCCTAAATAGCAAGTATCGTGGGTGTGAGATACATGTGGCCGTCGGTGTCGGACACTACATCCACGTCCCACAAGTGACGTGGGCGTCGAAGCCCGCGTCACTTGTGGGACGTGGCTGCAGTGTCCGATACAGACGGCCACATGTATCTCACATTGACGATACTTGCTATTTAGGGTTTCC
>NC_057794.1:534067235-534067780 GCF_018294505.1 Triticum aestivum
AGGGGGGCATTGGTCACGGTTTGTGCCACGAACCGTGACCAATGCCCCCTTTAGTCCCGGTTGCTGGCACCAACCAGGACCAAAGGCCTTGTGCTGCCCCGCGCCAAAACTTTAGTCCCACCTCGCTAGTTGAGAGAGCTCGAGAGTGGTTTATAAGCGCTACTGCGCCTTCCCTCTCGAGCTCCTCTCAAATGCAGGCTTTCGGGCCTAACCCTGCGCTGTGTGCCTGTGGGCCTACTAGGCCTCCTGCGGGCCTGAATCCTGGCCCATGATAGGGTTTCTAGTCGTATTCAGGCCGTGGGGGCCCAGTAGGTCGCACTTTTTTTCTTTGTTTCTTTATTTATTTTATTTTGTTTCTACTTACAACAAAATACTTATTGTTGCTATTTTTTTCCATTTTTTGTTTTGTTTTCTGCATTATTTATTTTCTGGTTTTTTTGCTTTATATTTAATTCTTTTTTGCATTTAGTTTTAGAAAAATTATGAACTTTCTGTTAGTGCCATTAGTTTTCAAATTTGAAAACATTTTTTTAGTTTTTTAGTTT
>NC_057794.1:534068211-534080254 GCF_018294505.1 Triticum aestivum
TCAAATTTGAAAACACTTTTTTAGTTTTTTAGTTTTCTTTGTTGCTTTATTTATTTTATTTTGTTTCTATTTACAAAAAAAATACTTATTGTTACTATTTTTTTGTTTTCCTGATTTTTTGTTTTGTTTTCTACATTATTTATTTTCTTTTGTTTTTTACTTTATTTTTTATTTCTTTTTGCTTTAGGTCAGCAAAATTATAAACTTTCTGTTAGTGCCATTAGTTTCAGAAAAATTATAAACTTTCTGTTAGTGCCATTAGTTTTCAAATTTGAATAGTTAAAACTTGAATTCTTTGAAATTTGTGTGAATAACAAGTTTGTGATTAACTTTACTAAAAAAATGAACATAGATGCATCTATAGAGAAAATTCGACCTAAATTCATAGTTTTCAAATGAACTCTGAAAAAGTTGGCATAGCATACTCGTGTGTTACAAAGTTGGCATGGTATCATCATAATAGTTGCGGGAGAAAGTCTTCACTTTTTCTTCGCTTGTGTCATTTGCTTATTGCGCCGTAACCATGGATAATTTTCATCGTTTATCAGGATGCTTGGGTTAGCCTTGACATTGAAGGGAGGAATTTCATGAAACTTTTCATAATCTTCAGACATGTTTGTCTTGCCGTCCACTCCCAGGATGTCCCTTTTTCCTGAAAGAACTATGTGGTGCTTTGGCTCATCGTATGATGTATTCGCTTCCTTATCTTTTCTTTTTCTCGGTTTGGTAGACATGTCCTTCACATAGATAACCTGTGCCACATCATTGGCTAGGACGAACGGTTCGTCAGTGTACCCAAGATTTTTCAGATCCACTATTGCCATTTCGTACTGTGGGTCTACCTGTACCCCGCCGCCTGACAGATTGACCCATTTGCACTTAAACAAAGGGACCTTAAAATCATGTCCGTAGTCAAGTTCCTATATGTCCACTATGTAACCATAATATGTGTTCTTTCCGCTCTCCGTTGCTGCATCAAAGCGGACACCGCTGTTTTGGTTGGTGCTCTTTTGATCTTGGGCGATCGTGTAAAATGTATTCCCATTTATCTCGTATCCTTTTGTAAGTCAATACAGTCAAAGATGGTCCCCTAGACAACAAGTACAACTCATCACAAACAGTGTTGTCACCTCTGAGATGTGTTTCCAACCAACTGCTGAAAGTCCTGATGTGTTCACATGTAATCCATTCGTCGCACTGCTCCGGGTGTTTGGAGCGCAGACTGTTCTTGTGTTCATCGACATACGGGGTCACCAAGGTAGAGTTTTGTAGAACTGTGTAGTGTGCTTGAGACCAAGAATATCCGTCCCTGCATATTATCGAGTCACTTCCAAGAGTGCCTTTTCCAGTCAGTCTCCCCTCATACCGCGATTTAGGGAGACCTATCTTCTTAAGGCCAGGAATGAAGTCAACACAAAACTAGATAACATCCTCTGTTTGATGGGCCATGGAGATGCTTCCTTCTGGCCTAGCGCGGTTACAGACATATTTCTTTAGGACTCCCATGAACCTCTCAAAGGGGAACATATTGTGTAGAAATACGGGCCCCAGGATGACAATCTCGTCGACTAGATGAACTAGGACGTGCGTCATGATATTGAAGAAGGATGGTGGGAACACCAGCTCGAAACTGACAAGACATTGTGCCACATCACTCCTTAGCCTTGGTACGATTTCTGGATCGATCACCTTCTGAGAGATTGCATTGAGGAATGCACATAGCTTCACAATGGCTAATCAGACGTTTTCCGGTAGAAGCCCCCTCAATGCAACCGAAAGCAGTTGCGTCACAATCACGTGGCAGTCATGAGACTTTAGGTTCTGAAACGTTTTCTCTGACATATTTATTATTCCCTTTATATTTGACGAGAAGCCAGTCGTGACCTTCATACTGGGCAGGCATTCAAAGAAGATTTCCTTCTCTTCTTTCATAAGAGCGTAGCTGGCAGGACCTTTATACTGCTTCAGAGGCATGCCGTCTTTTTCATGCAAACGTTGCAGGTCCTCCCGTGCCTCAGGTGTATCTTTTGTCTTCCCATACATGCCCAAGAAGCCTAGCAGGTTCATGCAAAGGTTCTTCGTCACGTGCATCACGTCGATTGAAGAGCGGACCTCTAAGTCTTTCCAGTAGGGTAGGTCCCAAAATATAGATTTCTTCTTCCACATGGGTGTGTGTCCCTCAGCGTCATTCAGAACAGCTAGTCCGCCGGGACCCTTTCCAAAGATTACGTGTAAATCATTGACCATAGCAAGTACGTGATCACCGGTACGCATGGCGGGCTTCTTCCGGTGATCTGCCTCGCCTTTGAAATGCTTGCCTTTCTTTCGACATTGATGGTTAGTCGGAAGAAATTGATGATGGCCCAGGTACACATTCTTCCTGCATTTGTCCAGGTATATACTTTCAGTGTCATCTAAACAGTGCGTGCATGCGTGGTATCCTTTGTTTGTCTGTCCTGAAAAGTTACTGAGAGCGGGCCAATCGTTGATGGTCACGAACAACAATGCCTTTAGGTTAAATTCCTCCTGTCTGTGCTCATCCCACGTACGTACACTGTTTCCATTCCACAGCTGTAAAAGTTCTTCAACTAATGGCCTTAGGTACACATCAATGTCGTTGCCGGGTTGCTTAGGGCCTTGGATGAGAACTGGCATCATAATGAACTGCCGCTTCATGCACATCCAAGTTGGAAGGTTATACATACATAGAGTCACGGGCCAGGTCATAATGAACTGCTGCTCTGCTCCCCAAAAGGATTAATGCCATCCATGCTTAAAGCAAACCATACATTCCTTGGGTCCTTTGCAAACTCATCGCAGTACTTTCTCTCGATTTTTCTCCACTGCGACCCGTCAGCGGGTGCTCTCAACTTCCCATCTTTCTTTCGGTTCTCACTGTGCCATCGCATCAACTTGGCATGCTCTTCGTTTCTGAATAGACGTTTCAACCGTGGTATTATAGGAGCATACCACATCACCTTTGCAGGAACCCTCTTCCTGGGGGGCTCGCCGTCAACATCACCAGGGTCATCTCGTCTGATCTTATACCTCAATGCACCGCATACCGGGCATGCGTTCAGATCCTTGTATGCACCACGGGAGAGGATGCAGTCATTAGGGCATGCATGTATCTTCTCCACCTCCAATCCTAGAGGGCATACGACCTTCTTTGCTGTGTATGTACTGTCAGGAAATTCGTTATCCTTTGGAAGCTTCTTCTTAAATATTTTCAGTAGCTTCTTAAATCCTTTGTCAGCCACAACATTCTCTGCCTTCCACTGCAGCAATTCCAGTACGGTACCGAGCTTTGTGTTTCCATCTTCGCAATTGGGGTACAACCCTTTTTTGTGATCCTCTAACATGCGATCAAACTTCAGCTTCTCTTTTTGACTTTCGCATTGCGTCCTTGCATCGACAATGACCCGGCGGAGATCATCATCATCGGGCACATTGTCTGGTTCCTCTTGATCTTCAACAGCTTCACCCGTTGCAGCATCATTGGGCACATCGTCTGGTTCCTCTTGATCTTCACCAGCTCCCCCCGTTGCAGCATCACCGTATTCAGGGGGCACATAGTTGTCATCGTACTCTTCTTCTTCGCCGTCTTCCATCATAACCCCTATTTCTCTGTGCCTCGTTCAAACATTATAGTGTGGCATGAAACCCTTGTAAAGCAGGTGGGAGTGAAGGATTTTCCGGTTAGAGTAAGACCTCGTATTCCCACATTAAGTGCATGGACAACACATAAAACCATTCTGCTTGTTTGCCTCAGCCGCATCGAGAAACTCACGCACGCCCTTAATGTACTCGGAGGTGTGTCTGTCACCGTACATCTATTGCCGGTTCATCTGCGTGCATTATATATAATTAAGTGTCCAAATTAATAGAAGTTCATCATCACATTAAAACCAAAGTGCATACATAGTTCTCGTCTAACAACATATAGCTCTCCAGAGCATCTAATTAATTAAACCATACATTGAAACTATGTAAAACATTTCAATGCGAAAACAAATGCGATCATAATCGCAACCAAGGTAACAATTGATCCAACGGCATAATGATACTTGGTATGAATGTCATATTTTCTAATCTTTCTAATCTTCAAGCGCATTGCATCCATCTTGGTCTTGTGA
This sequence comes from Triticum aestivum, assembly GCF_018294505.1. Lineage (NCBI taxonomy): Eukaryota > Viridiplantae > Streptophyta > Magnoliopsida > Poales > Poaceae > Triticum > Triticum aestivum. Next base: position 534,072,348 of record NC_057794.1, read on the forward strand.
TCATCGACGACATCCGCAACATGCAACTCCAATATCATCTTCTCCTCCTCAATTTTTTTTATTTTTTCCTTCAACAAATTGTTTTCTTCTTCAACTAAATTTAACCTCTCGACAATAAGGTCGGTTGGCATTTCCGATTCACATACATCCTATATAAATAAAATCTATGTCACGTTGGTCGGCATAATTTTCATAAACAATAAACGAACAATAGTTATAAAGATAATATATATACCACATCCGAATCATAGACAGGACGAGGGCCGACGGGGGCGGATACCAAAACCATTGTACTATATAAGATGCAATAATAAAAGTAAGAAAATAATACAAGTATCTATGTAAACATACAAGTAAGAATATTTTTCCTTTCAGAAAGAAGATAAGAACAAGAGGCTCACCACGGTGGTGCCGGCGATGAGCTCGGCGCGGGTGATCGACGGCGGTGAAGACGGGGACGGGGCGTGACGGACCGCTAAATCTAGACAAATATTGACGAAAATGGAGATTGGAGGTCGAGTTTGAAGTGGAGAAAGCTTAAGTAGTGTGGCTCGGACATTTCATCGAACACCTTCTGTGCATAGGAGGTGAGCTAGAGCACCACCAAGCCCTCTCCCCCTCGGCCAGAAAAAAACAGAGCAATGTGCTCTGCTCTTACACGAGGGGGTATATATAGGCACCTCATTGGTCCCGGTTGGTGGCATGAACCGGGACTAAAGGGGAGCCTTTGGTCCCGGTTCAAGCCACCAACCGGGACCAATGGTGGTGGGCTAGGAGCGAGGCCCATTGGTCCCGGTTCGTCCCACCAACCGGGACCAATGGCCCACGTGGCCCGGCCGGGCCCCTGAGCTCACGAACCGGGTCCAATGCCCCCATTGGTCCCGGTTCTGGACTGAACCGGGACTAATGGGCTGACCCGGCCTGGACCAAAGCCCTGTTTTCTACTAGTGAAGCCTGTAAGCAGATCGTATTGAGGATATTCCTGTTTTATCAAATTGCCATGCCGAAAAATCCTCCACATTACTAGTACACAAGGGTATTTGTTTGATTGCTTGTACATCCGTTGGTAGGAAAAATTTGTCCAAGATATATGTGCCCCATGAAGCAGAGTTACTATCAAGCATTTCACTCACATGGATTGAGGGGTTTGGCACGAGACACACCAAGGGGCGCATGGATGATTCCCTTGGAATCCAGTTGTGATCCCAGACCCTAGGTCTATGCCCATTGCCAATTCTGCGAATAATACCATGCGTCAAAGCATCTCTTCCCTCCAAGACCGCTCTCCATATTTGTGACGGGTGTGAACCCAACTCGGCTTAAAAAATAGTCGTGTTAGGAAAATAGATGGCCTTAAGTAGTTGGGAACTTAGTGCCTCCGGTGACACAAGGATCCTCCACGCCTGCCTGGCCAATAATGCTATGTTAAAGAGCTCCAAGTCTCTGAACCCAAGGCCACCACAGTGCTTTGGCTGGATCATATCCTTCCATGCAACCCAGTTAGGCTTACGCTCTCCTTCTTTACTCCCCCAAAAGAACTGTCGGATGAGCTTGTTCAAGTGTTCACATAAACCCCTGGGCAATTTAAAGCATGACATGGAATACTGCATGAGCGATAGACTTGATCAAAATTTCTTTGCCTGCTACCAAGATTAGTTTCTCAATCCATCCTTTAACTTTGCCCCATAAAATATCCTTCGGATACTTAAACGCACCCGATTTGGATGCCCCAATGTCAGATAGCATACCAAGATACTTTTCACTCAAATTTTCATTTTGCACATTCAAAACTCCTTTCACCTCTTCCTTGGGCACCCTTTGCTAAAGAAAACAGAAGACTTACTATTGTTTATTTTCTACCCTGAAGCTTGACAATATGACTAAAGCAGGTTTGACACCTCCATTGCTCCCATACCATTCGCCTTGAAAAAAAACAGGCTATCATCTGCAAACAGTAAGTGGTTAACCAGCTGCGCTGAAGGGGCCTCTTGTAATCCACCTAGTTGAGACGATTGATCTCTGGATTTGAGGAGGCCTGAAAGGCCCTCTGCTGCTAGCAGGAAAAGATAGGGTGAAATAGGATCTCCCTGCCGTATGCCTCTTGTTGGAACAAACTCGTCAAGCTTCTTACCATTAAAAGAAACCAAGTAAGATACTGAATTTACAAAGCTCATAACTAGTGCCACCCACTTGTTAGAAAAACCAAGTTTCCTCATTATTGCCTCCAGATATTCCCATTCAATTTTGTCATACACTTTCATCATATCTAGCTTCAGAGCACAATAGCGGTGCTTTATCGCTTTGTTTCTCTTCATGAAGTGCAAGCATTCGTATGCCACAATAATATTATCAGTGATGAGACGGCCTGGGACAAAAGTTGATTGCTTCGTCAAAATAATCTCTGGAAGGATCTCCTTCAAGCGGTTGGCTACTACCTTGGAGGCAATCTTGTACATGACGTTACATAAACTAATAGGACGAAATTGTGTAAGAGAGGATGGGTTTTTTACCTTTGGTATAAGAACCAAGATAGTATTATTAATTGCCTGTGCACTCTCTTCTCCTTCAACAATGTGTAGCACCACTCGTGTCACCTCATCACCACAAATATCCCAATGCTTCTGGAAGAAGTGGGCTGGGAAACCATCCGGTCCTGGAGCTCTAGTAGGAAACATTTGGAATAATGCAGTCTTTACTTCCTCCGCATATTAGAGACCTCCTCTGATGTGTACAAGTCCTTATAAAATTGAGTGGTTTCCTCCTCAAGTTCCACCAAATCATTGATAATATCCCCATTAGCCTTCTTGAGAAATTTTATCAGATTTTTCCTCCTTCTCATTAAAGCTCTTATGTGAAAGTAGCGAGTATTTTTATCTCCATTATTAGCCATTCAATTCTGGAACGTTATTTCCAAAGGATCTCTTCTCTGTAATACAACTCAACTAGTCTCTCTGAAATCTTTAACTCGTCATGGGAGGGGCCCAACCTGCCCGGAACTCCTCTAAGGATCTCAAGATCCCTTTTCAGCTTCTTAATTTCATGCCTCATATTACCAAATGTCTTCCGGTCCAGCTAGAAAGATCACCTGAGAGCCCCTTTAGTTTTTCATCAAGTACCAAAACTGATAGGCTACTTGGTTTCTTCTGCCACCCCGAGTCAATAAAGGCCTTCAGTTCCGGGTGTGTATCCCACATAAGCTCATAGTTGAACGGGCGCACACCGTGTTTCTGCATAAGATCATCAGAGAATGTCAAAACAATTGGAACATGGTCCGAGCAAGCAGCTGTTGCATGTGTCAGTTGCGCCAATGGGAATAGATTTGACCAAGACGGGTGCGCGGCCGCCCTATCGAGCTGGACTCTTGTATACGTCCCGCCAGAGACCTTTTTCTCGAAGGTTCAGGGTAAACCAGAGAACCCCAAATCAAGTAATCCACACACGTCGAGAGCTTCTCTGAACCCATCGATTTGTGTTTGACTGCGTTGGCCATTCCCATCATGTTCAGATTGATAGAGAACCTCATTAAAATCGCCAATAACAACCCAAGGTTGTACTGGTGACGTACATATAGATTTCAGAGTATCCCATGTCTTTGCACGTTCAACAACTTGGGCCTCTCCATAGATACAAGAAAGTCTCCACGGTTCCGATCCTAGACCAGAAACGATTGTATCTACATGCTACTTCGAGTAACCTTTAAATTCAAGTTTTATTTCCTCATTCCAATAAATCACAATTCCACCGCTCCTACCGGAGCTATTAACAGCAAAAGCTTTATTATAGCCGAAAGAAAGAGAAAGTATTTCTGCACGCGCCCTATCTATTTGAGTCTCCACAAGGCATAGCACGGCAGGGGCAAACTTAGTCGCGAGTTCGCGAACTTCTCGAACTGTCGCAGGGTTGCCCAGCCCGTGACAATTCCAACTAAGAACATGAAGGAAATATGCCCTAGAGGCAATAATAAAATTGTTATTTATATTTTCTTATATCATGATAATTTTTTATTATTCATGCTAGAATTGTATTAACCGGAAACTTAGTACATGTATGAATACAAAGACAAACTGAGTGTCACCAGTATGCCTCTACTTGACTAGCTCGTTAATCAAAGATGGTTAAGTTTCCTAACCATAGACATGAGTTTTCATTTGATTAACGGGATCACATCATTAGAGAATGATGTGATTGACATGACCCATCCGTTAGCTTAGCACGATGATCGTTTAGTTTGTTGTTATTGCTTTCTTCATAACTTATACATGTTCCTATGACTATGAGATTATGCAACTCCCGAATGTCGGAGGAACACTTAGTGTGCTATCAAACATCACAACGTAACTGAGTGACTATAAAGATGCTCTACAGGTGTCTCCGATGGTGTTTGTTGAGTTGGCATAGATCGAGATTAGGATTTGTCACTCGGTGTATCTGAGAGGTATCTCTGGGCCCTCTCGGTAATGCACATCACTATAAGCCTTGCAAGCAATGTGACTAATGAGTTAGTTACGGGATGTTGCATTACGGATCGAGTAAAGAGACTAGGCAGTAACGAGATTGAACTAGGTATTGAGATACCGACGACCGAATCTCGGACAAGTAACATACCGATGACAAAGGGAACAACATATGTTGTTATGCGGTTTGACCGATAAAGATCTTTGTAGAATATGTAGGAGCCAATATGAGCATCCAGGTTCCACTATTGGTTATTGACCAGAGATGTGTCTCGGTCATGTCTACATAGTTCTCGAACCCGTAGAGTTCGCACGCTTAACGTTTGATGACGATTTGTATTATGAGTTGAGTGATTTGATGTACCTAAGGTAGTTCGGAGTCCCGGATAAGATCACGGACATGACGAGGAGTCCCAAAATGGCCGAGACGTAAAGATCGATATATTGGAAGGCTATATTCGGACATCGGAAAGGTTCCGAGTGATTCGGGTATTTTTCGAAGTATCGGAGAGTTACGGGAATTCGCCGGGGGAAGTAGTGGGCCTTAATGGGTCATACAAGAAAGGAGAGAAGGGCCTCAAGGGGTGGCGCGCGTGCCCCCCCCCCCATGGGCTGGTCCAAATTGGACTAGGAGGGGGCGGCGCCCCCCTCTTTCCTTCTCCCTCTCCTTCCTTCTTCTCCTACTTGGACTAGGAAAGGGGGAAACCTACTCCTACTAGGAGTAGGAATCCTCCCCTTGGGCGTGCCATGAGAGGGCCGGCCCTCCCCTCCTCCACTCCTTTATATACGGGGGAGGGGGCACCCCATAGACACACAAGTTGATCTTTTAGCCGTGTGCGGTGCCCCCCTCCACAATTACACATATCGGTCATATCATTGTAGTGCTTAGGTGAAGCCCTGCGTCGGTAACTTCATCATCACCGTCACCACGCCGTCGTGCTGACGGAACTCTCCCTCGGACTCAACTAGATCAAGAGTTCGAGGGACGTCATCGAGCTGAACGTGTACTGATCACGGAGGTGCCGTGCGTTCGGTACTTGGGTCGGTTGGATCGCGAAGACGTTCGACTACATCAACCGCGTTACTAAACGCTTCCGCTTTCGGTCTACGAGGGTACGTAGACACACTCTCCCCTCTCGTTGCTATGCATCTTCTAGATAGATCTTGCGTGGTCGTAAATAAATTTTTTGAAATACTGCGTTCCCTAACAGAACACTCATTGTGCCCGGCGATACCCCTCGAAAGGGCCCACCGATGTTGCAACATTAGTGTTTGTCTTTTCTCCAAATGCCATACTGTCAATGCTATTAGACTGGTCATTGCTGCGCACACTATCTTTCCCAGATAACTTCTTGGGCCTCTTTATGTTTTTTTTTCTAGGGGAAACATAGATCGGAGGCAAAGGAGGCACCTCCATGTCCTGCTTCTCCACAACTACCAGCGCCAAGGAACCTGTGTATCCAAAAATGTCCGGTTCTAATATTTTAGAGGGCGCCACATATATTGAGCTAATGGCCTCTTGTATGAAGTAGATGGGTTCAGGTCCCCCTGTTTCTTGGTTCACATGCGCTGAACCATTATGCACAGACTTGTCCAGTAAGTTCTGATCCTCACTAGCTGTAGCACCATAAATGTTTAGTACCTTCTGAGCATTGAACCTCCAGCTCCTACTAGGGATCATATTCAGTAGCACTTCTTCCACCTGAATGAACAAGCAAACGGTCAGGCTCCTTGTCAAATTCAGGTTCGGCACCCGAGTCAGTGTCGCTTGGATATGGACCTCTGGCACCGAAGGGGCTACCCCTCCTTCCGTGGCCTCGCCCTCTTCCACCATGGGTATCATCCCATACAGACTCCCCTTTTCCAGACCCAGAAGTGCGACTCCTACTGCTTCCATTGATGCTGTTAAAACTCACTCATAGGATCGATCACATCACATCACGATGGACACACACGCACAAAAACTTTCAGTCAAAGGGCCCTTGGCGTGCCCTCTATTTTCCTCTTTATTGCTTTTCTATTTCCCCACCATGATACAATAGCTAGCCCTGCCTCTGTATATACACACAGGACCGGGACTAGTCGACCCAAACCTCACGTGCCAGAACCTAACTCTAACACGGACTTGACGTCCTAATACTACTAGGACTAGGACTCAATACTATGACTCAAGCTAGTACGTACTACCCAAGCTGGACACTACGAATCACAGGTTGACTCGAACCAGCACTCTTACTCTAATCACCGGCCACCTTGACTATCGTTTAGCCACAACTTAGTTTGACTCCTAACCATCAAGATTATGCTAACAATTTTCCCCTAATCTTGATCATACGTTGAAATGGATCGTCAAGTTGTGGATCTACAACGAGTCAAGATGAGAAGGAGTACGAAGAGATGACAAGTCAAGATTAGGGGAAAATTGTATCATGGTGAGGAAATAGAAAGGCAATAAAGAGGAAAATAGAGGGCATGACAAGGGCCCTTTGACTAGAAGTTTTTGTGCGTGTGTGTTCATCATGATTTGATGTGATTGATCCTGTTGGCGAGTTTCAACAGATGCCTCTCGACCGCATAATGAACAGGCCCCATTTGAACTTGGTAATATCATGCTCACCAGTCCCGCATTCCTCATACCAGTGGCCCAACATGCCGCATTCATAGCAAAACGTCGGCAACTCCTCGAACTTAACACTGTAACTTTCAGTTTCTCCGGCCTTGGTGAATCTAACAACTCGTGTGAGCTTCTTCGCTACATCAAGCTTAACCCGTACTCTAATGAATTCCCCCCCAAAGCCATTTGGGAGTGCGATATGAAGTTCTTGCACCTCTCCAATACGGCTCACAAGATTCTCCAGAAAAGTCTCGTTCTTCAAAACCCTGTTTGGAAGCTTATGTATTTGTGTCCTAGTCTCAAGTTTGTCGAGCTTAACTTTGTCTGGTTTTGAAAAACTGTCATATTCAGCGAGTAGCAGGGCAGAACCCCTGAAGTCCCATGGACCCTTGTGCATTGCCTTGTTCCAATCACCCAAACAGTTGAACTGTATAGGGAACATGTTGGGATTTATCCTTCTCCAAACCACAGCTTGCGCTGGATTCCAAGCGGCCCGCATGTCGCCGATCAAGGCGCTCTGACTGAAGGATTTGGTCGTGAGGAGACGTCCCAAAGTCAGCCACTTAGGCCTAATCTCTCCAGCATCGATCTCATCCTCCCACACAAGATCATAGTTAACCGATCCGATCCAGCATGTCACTTGCCCCATCGATCCCAGTCCCCTTTGATGCATCCTCGTTCCAATTCACCATGATGGTGAGGACCAACGATCGTTTGAAGAAAAACCTGAAACTCTAGCGCAAATCCCGTGTCGACCAAGACCAGGATAGCCAGGGAATAAGAGCATCTTCAGCCATGCCCCCAACAGGCCCCCCCAGGGCGACTTTTTTCGCGCCGGC
>NC_057794.1:534080593-534087692 GCF_018294505.1 Triticum aestivum
CCCCCAAGATGGCAAATCCGCCGGCTCGGCCCATTTTTGGGCCCGGCGATCCCAGGACGAACCCAACGCACTAGGGGGCAATCGGGGGCTCCAGCAGAAGGGGAAAACACGCCTGGCCCACACTGTCCGACGAAAAGTCAAGGCAATCATCCAGATTCGCCCCACCCAGCGCGCTCGGCCACCACCCTGCCGATCCCGGTGATGCCCACTGCCCAGCACCGCTAGATAGGCCATTCCCCGACGGAAAAGAGAGAAGTTTTCGCCACGGAAACCTCTCCACCACCTTCCGGACGAGTTTTCCGGCGCTCTGACCGCGCAGGGCGGTATACCGGCGGCTGTGCGCCCACCACGCCCGCCTGGTGTTCGGCGATTTGTCTGCTCGGTGATGGACTCGGTGAAGGAAATATGCCCTAGAGGCAATAATAAATTTATTATTTATTTCCTTATTTCATGATAAATGTTTATTATTCTTGATTTGGCATGATCTTGATGTATCACGAGCTTTTCTATTATAGTTGGATCCTATGTTTCTCCTCCCCCTCTTCTCTCTTGTAATGAATTGAGTTTTCCCTTTGAAGTTATCTTATCGGATTGAGTCTTTAAAGATTTGAGAGCACTTGATGTATGTCTTGCCGTGAGTATCTATGGTGACAATGGGATATCACGTGATTCACTTGATGTATGTTTTGGTGATCAACTTGCGGGTTCCGCCCATGAACCTATGCATAGGGGTTGGCACACGTTTTCGTCGTGATTCTCCGGTAGAACTTTGGGGCACTCATTGAGGTCCTTTGTGTTGGTTGAATAGATGAATCTGAGATTGTGTGATGCATATCGTATAATCATGCGCACGGATACTTGAGGTGACATTGGAGTATCTAGGTGACATTAGGGTTTTGGTTGATTTGTGTCTTAAGGTGTTATTCTAGTACGAACTCTAGGGCTGCTTGTGACACTTATAGGAATAGCCCAACGAATTGATTGGAAAGAGTAACTTTGAGGTGGTTTCGTACCCTACCATAATCTCTTCGTTTGTTCTCCGCTATTAGTGACTTTGAAGTGACTCTTTGTTGCATGTTGAGGGATAGTTATGTGATCCAATTATGTTAGTATTGTTGAGAGGACTTACCACTAGTAGAAAACAGGGCTTTGGTCACGGGGCAATATTCACATTAGTGAAAGTATGAACCCTAGGCCTTATTTCCACGCATTGCAATACCGTTTGCTCTCATTTTTACCATTAGTTACCTTGTTGTTTTTATAATTTAAGATTACAAAAACCTTTATCTACCATCCATATACCACTTGTATCACCATCTCTTCGCCGAACTAGTGCACCTATACAATTTACCATTGTATTGGGTGTGTTGGGGACACAAGAGACTCTTTGTTGTTTGGTTGCAGGGTTGCTTGAGAGAGACCATCTTCATCTTACGCCTCCTACGGATTGATAAACCTTAGGTCATCCACTTGAGGGAAATTTGCTACTGTCCTACAAACCTCTGCACTTGGAGGCCCAACAACGTCTACAAGAAGAAGGTTGTGTAGTAGACATCACAGGTGTCTCCAATGGTACTTGTTGAGTTGGCATAGATCAAGATTAGGATTTGTCACTCCGATTATCGGAGAGGTATCTCTGGGGCCCTCTCGGTAATGCACATCACTATAAGCCTAGCAAGCAATGTGACTAATGAGTTAGTTACGGGATGATGCATTATGAAACGAGTAAAGAGACTTGCCGATAACGAGATTGAACTAGGTATTGAGATACCAACGATCAAATCTCGGGCAAGTAACATACCGATGACAAAGGGAACGTCGTATGTTGTTATGCGGTTTGACCGATAAAGATCTTCGTAGAATATGTAGGAACCAATATGAGCATCCAGGTTCTGCTATCGGTTATTGACCGGAGACATGTCTCGGTCATGTCTACATAGTTCTCGAACCCGTAGGGTCCGCACTCTTAAAGTTCTATGACGATCGATATTATGAGTTTATGTGATTTGATGTACCAAAGGTAGTTCGGAGTCCCGGATGTGATGACGGACATGACGATGAGTCTCGAAATGGTCGAGACATAAATATTGATATATTAGACGACTATATTCGGATACCGGAAGTGTACCGGGTGATTTCGGAGAAAACCGGAGTGCCAAAGGGTTACCGGACCCCCGCCCCCTGGGAGAAGTAATGGGCCACAAGGGCCTTAATGGAGAGAGAGAGGGCCGCCCAAGGCAGGCTGCGCGCCCCTCCCCCTCTGGTCCGAATTGGACTAGGAAAGGGGGGCGGTGCCCCCCTTTCCTTCTCCCTCTCCTCCTTCCTTTCCCCCTCCTAGTAGGAGTAGGAAAGGAGAGTCCTACTCCTACTAGGAGGAGGACTCCTCCTGGCGCGCCCTGCAAGGGCCGGCCGGCCTCCCCCTTGCTCCTTTATATACGGGGCAGGGGGCACCCTAGAACACACAAGTTGATCATTGATCTTTCTTAGCCGTGTGTGGTGCCCCCCTCCACCATAACCCACCTCGGTCATATCGTAGCGGTGCTTAGGCGAAGCCCTGCGTTGGTAGCTTCATCAACACCGTCACCACGCCGTCGTGCTGACGAAGCTCTTCCCCGAAGCTCTACAGGATCGTGAGTTCGTGGGACATCATCGAGATGAACGTGTGCTGAACGCGTAGGTGTCGTACGTTCGGTACTGAGGATCGGTCGATCATGAAGACGTACGACTACATCAACCGCGTTGTCATAACGCTTCCGCCTACGGTCTATGAGGGTATGTAGACAGCACTCTCCCCTCTTGTTGCTATGCATCACCATGATCTTGCGTGTGCGTAGTAATTTTTTTTGAAATTACTACATTCCCCAACACTCGGACGACGAGGAGGCGCTTGCGGCGCTGCTAGAGGAGGAAGCCGATGCTGACGTCCACGACGAGGAGCATCTCATGGTCCTCACCGCCCTCGCCGGCCTGCTTGCAAGCAATGAAAAGCCGCAGCTAGGTGGCTCGGCACCAGGGCAGCTGAAAGCAAAGAACCGGTATCGTCTAGAAGGCTATTGCATGCTCTACTCCGACTACTTCGCCGACGCTCCACTGCATGGCGACAAAGTATTTCAGCACAGTTATCGGATGAGCCAAAAGCTTTTCCTCAGGATTGTGAATTCCATCCGGGAGTTCGACAGCTACTTCAAGTGCAAGAAGGATTGCACCGGCAAACTTGGATTCACCTCAATCCAGAAGTGCACGACAGCTATGAGGATGCTTGCACATGGAGCTCCCGGTGATTCACTCGACAACTATGGGCGCATGGCCGAGTCCACGACCATTGAGTGTTTCTATAAGTTCTGCAGGGCAGTGGTGGCAGTGTTTGACCGCAATTAATACTTGCGATCACTCAATACTGAAGAAACTGCTCGGATTCTAGCACAGAATGCAGCAAGATGATTTCCTGGGATGCTTGGAAGCATCGAATGCATGCATTGGAAATGAAAGAACTGTCCATTTTCTTGGCAGGGGATGTATAAAGGCGCCAAAGGCGGTTACAGTGTGGTACTTGAGGCAGTGGCCACACAGGACCTCTAGATTTGGCACTCCTTTGGTATGCCAAGAACTCACAATGACATCAACGTGCTGTAGTGTTCCCTTGTCTTTGCCAAGCTTGTTGAAGGTCATTCTCCTCCGGTGAACTTCGAGATCAATGGCCGGCACTACAACAAGGGAAACTACCTAGCTGATTGCATTTTTCCGAGATGGTCTACATTTGTGAAGACTATCTCAAACCTTGTGCCAGGAGGCAAGAACTCTCACTTTGCGAAGGTTCAGGAGGCTTGCAGGAAGGATGTCGAGTGGGCATTTGATGTGCTCCAATCTCGATTTGTTGTTGTTCGGTACCCCGTTCAAAGCTGGTTGAAAGATCAAATGTTGGAGACCATGACTTGTTGTGTCATCTTGCACAATATGATCATTGAGAGTGAGCAGGAAGAGCCGGTGTTTGACACTAAACCATATTACAGGCAGAGTCCTCTTGCGCAAGTTGATCACCAGCTACCAGCAACCTGGACTGCTTTTCTTAATATGCGTCAGGAGATCCGAGACCCACAGGTGCATCAACAACTGCAGCAGGATCTGGAGGAGCACGTATTTGGAGGCTCAAGGGCAATGCCTAACTCGACGTATGATGAAATATGAGTATTTATTTGTTGAACTATATAATTTGTATTGAACTATTTGATTTTTTATGATGAACTATGTGATAAAAAAATTAATTATGTTGAATTTGCGTTGAACAACAGCGAATATGGGCCGATTTGCGCCGATATCGAGCCGATTTTTCGCCGAAAGTGGGCCGAAAAGCGGACAAATTGCGCAAAAAATTGGCCGATATCTGTGCCTGGGGGCGGCGGCTGGGAACCCAATTGCCCGTAGAGCCAATTTTAGCGTCGGCTCGCCCCCAGGCGGCGATTTTTAAGCCTCCTGAAGGTGCCAACGGTTGGAGATGCTCTAAAACGAGGGGGTAGCGAAGAGAACAGGCGAAACAGCAGCGGTCTTGTAGCCAGGAAACAGAAACTCACAGCGAGGTTCGCCGGAGGACTAGAGAACCCTAGGCCGCCGCCGCCGCCCTAGGGGACTTTTCGTCGAGACACCGGAACTGCAAATCCTCTAAAAAGAAAAAAACTGTGCATGCTTTGAACCGAAACTAACACCACGTCCTGCAGCCCAGCCTATTATTGTGCATCATTTCGGCCTCGTTAGAGCCAGGAGCCCAACAGGTTTGCATATTTGGGTGAAGTCTGCTCAGGGCATCTCCAGCCGTTGGCCCCCTAGGGGGCGCCTAAAATCACCGCCTGGGGGTGAGCCGGCGCAAAAATTGGGCCTGGGGGCGAGTTGGTCCCGAGCCGCCGGCCCCAGGGCCGCCCCAGGCACGTTTTAAAATAAAAGAAGTTCGGCGAAGTTCGGCTTAAACACGATAAAATTCGGCCAAACACGATAAATTTCGGCCAAACACGATAAATTTCGGCACATTTCAGCGAAGTTCGCGAATTTTCATTACATAGCACATATACACAAATTAATCTAAAGGAAAAATTGGCTGAAGTCGCCGCCATCGTCGTCGTCGGCCTTCTCCTTGACGCAGGCGCCCCTGCTGGACCCCTGCCCGGCGTCGCCATGGCGGACTGGTGGCGGCGCATCATCATCGTCGTCGTCACTGTCGCAGATGACGATGACTCCGCCTTCGTCGCGGCTGCGTCAACGCTCCGCGAAGCGAAGCAGGGCGGCGCGCTGGCGCTCCTTCACCTTCTCCAGGCGCTCCTTCTCCATCGCTATGGAGTCCCTACGCGCCCATTCCAGGGCCGCGTCGTCGTCGTCGAGCTCCGTCTTCACCGGCGCGGCCGGCTCCTTCTTCACTGGCGCGAGCCCCGGCTCCATCTTTGGCTTGACGAAGCGCGGAGGAGGAGCCGACGAGTAGGCACGCCGGCCACCCTCGTTGATGATGATGCCGGCGCTGCGAGTGCGCCGGCCGCCCTCGTTGATGACGATGTCGGCGCTGCGAGTGCGCTGGCCGAGCGGCGTCTCCGCCGCGGGCTCGGGCTTGACGCCGAGCAGGGCCGGAGTGCCGAAGGAGTGCAATGAAGATCGGGAGGAGGAAGAAGAGGAGGAGGACCCGAACCTCCTTGGCGCCCATGGCCCGACGCGTCGGTGCTGCGCCGGGGCGGCCGCCCTCGCCGGGTACGCCAACGGCGGGTCGTTGCCGCCCTCGAGGTACGTCAGCACGCCCTCGAGTGTGCGGCCGGGGACGCCCCACCACAGGTGGCGTCCCTCGCTGTTCTGCCGGCCGCCAACCACCGGCGCGCTGTTGATGGACGCCAAGCGCTGCTGCTGGCGGCGCTCAAAATACGCCGCCCAACCCGCGTGGTTGTCGGCGGCGTACTGGGGGAGGGAGAGTTGGGCGTCGGTGAGGGAGGCGCGCACGACCTCGACTTCCTCGGCGAAGTACTTCGGCTTCGCCACGGCGTTGGGCAACAGGGGAATGGGCACTCCCCCGGCGCTGAGCCTCCACCCCGTCGGCCCGGCGCGCATGTCTGGGGGCGGCGATGCTTCCTGTAGCCAAGAGGTCACAGGATCTACCGGAAATTGACCTGATCAGCTCTCTCCCCGGTGAGATCCTCAGCATAATCATATCCCTCCTCCCCATCGAGGACGCGGTGCGCACCACATCCCTCTCCCGCCGCTGACGTCCGCTATGGCGCTCCTCGCCTCTCAACCTCGACGTTTCCCATATCGACGGGGGCGGCCGAGCCCGCGCCGCCGCCGTGTCCAAGATCCTCTCCGACCACCCGGGCCCCACGCGCCGCTTCCTGACCGCCTGCCGTAATAAAAGTAATTGTTTTATTTTCAGAAGTTCTTGATTCATTGTGACTTGTTTGCCTAGATGATTTGATTAAGTGTTAATCCATCTTGTATTAGCAATTGATGGGTGTCTAAGAAGGAACTACTCAGTTGTTTAGCAACTGATTTTTTCTTGCTTGTTTACAATTTCTTGTCACTTGAGACTTCACTTTACAGTTTGTTGACTATAGTTAGCAGCTGAATTCTCTGAATCCTCAGCATAAATGCATTCTCGGTAGTAGTAGTAGTAGTAGTAGTAGTAGTAGTAGTAGTAGTAGTAGTAGCAGTAGCAGCAGTAGCAGCAGTAGCAGCAGTAGCAGTAGTAGTAGTAGTAGTAGTAGTAGTAGTAGTAGTAGTAGTAGTAGTAGTAGTAGTAGTAGTAGTAGTAACTTTTATTAGAAGCTACATGTAACTTTTATTAGAAGCTACTTAATATGGAGCATTGAAATTGAGTTGCAGCAGCTGATTGGTACATGTTCTCCGTTTGGCAGTACGAGTTTCAACATTGGAATTAAGATGTATCTGGTATAATTTGTGGAAATACCTTTAATGTAATCTGAATTTAGTCCTTTCCAGTTATGAGACCCGTTTGATGTTAACTTAATGAAACTTTAACTAAGATGGTTTTGTTTAATATCAGTCATGTGGTCGTGTTTCATCTTAATTATTAGATCACCATGTAACATCGTAATTCAGCTGGGAGTATAACTTTAAC